>NW_008342003.1:2893702-2917951 GCF_000622305.1 Nannospalax galili
ATGTGGGTGCTGGGAATCGAACCCAGGTCCTCTGCAAGAGCAGTCAGTGCTTTTAACTGCTGAGCCATCTCTCCAGCCCCATGACTCTCCTTCTAAGACCCCCCGAAAACAGCATCACCAACTGGAGACACAAAATGTCAATACTTGGAGCCTGTGGGGGACATTTTCATTCAAACCACCACAGCAGTGTTCATAGTTTTGCACAAATCCCCAAACCTTTTTTAATTTGCAAAATGGAAACCCTATGCTTATTAAATAGATTATTACTCTTTCTTCCCAGTCCCTAGCAACTGCCACTATATTTTCTCTTTCAAAATGGAGTATTTTACCTACCTAATGTAAATATAATATCCATCCTTTTGTGCATGGCTTATTTCACTTAGCATAATGTCCTCAAGTTCTGTGGATGTTGGAGTATGTGTCAGAACTTCCTGTCTCAAAAAGACTAAAAAATCAAAAGGGCATTCAGTTCAAAAACAGTGTGTCTAGTCAGTGCCAGATCCTAAGCCAGGTGCTAGTGAAGGGTCTTTGTTCCTGTCTTCATACACTAACTCTGAGGGGGAAAATCTACATCTCCCCCCTACTCATCACAGGCTCCTACACTGCCACCTATTTTAGTAAAGATCCTCCCCACTTCAGGATTATCAGTTTTAATAGTCTTCTCTCACTTTTTATTATTTTATTCTTTGTTGTATTTGACATTTTGACTGTTTCTATACTCACTTCTCTAAATCCATCATCTCCTACTTTTCCTGCCTTTTAAACTTTTTTTCATATCTGAATTGTTTTCTATGTATTCACATTTTAAATGTTTTGATTTTTCAGTGTACTAGGTTTCATTCTTCTTTCTTCCTCCTTTCAATGCATACTCTCATCCACTCTGGTCTTCAGTCTCCACTCATTCTTGCTGAACCCCAAGGCCTCAATTCCAATAAAGAGATCTTCCTAGTTTCCAAAGTCTGCACATTTTTCTTCTTGGGAGGCCGAAAGTCACCTCAAACTAAACTTATTCAAGCTAAGCTAGTGTCTTTCCTCCTGGATTCAACTTATCTTTTTAAATTTCTATGCAGTGTCTTCTATTACCTAAGCTACTACCAAATCACTAAACTGATTTCCTTGTCTAGTTTTGAGTCCTCAGTCTGTTTACTGCACCTCTGACAGAATAAAATTCTAAGAGTAAAATGAGATCCTGATAATTCTCTACATAAAACCATTCCTCACTCCAAGTGCCCAGATAACAAAGTCTAAACTCCTTGATATGTCATGCAAAGCTTCCTTACCTTGCCTGCACTTAGACACATGCCTTCTGCACTATACATGTGAATTACTTCAGTTTTCAAATAAATCACACAGTGTGTCACTTTTGGATATTCTAATCTTATTTCTACATAGAACATTCTGACTCACAATTGACATAATGAAGTCTTATGTATCTTTCAGGATAGTTCAAGTGTCCTTCCATCACTTCTAACACCAGTAGAAAGGAAGGCTACCTTGTATGGTTCCCACCATAGAATCAATGTTCTGCCCACCTTTTTTACATAACTACTCTACCTTTACATACTCTTAATCTTCCTAAGGGGAGAAGGTGTTCTTATGCATCAGTTGATCCCAGTCTGTCATACATTAGACAAGCAGTATAGACTAATAGAAATATAAATGACTGATATAAATTGTTACATAAATTATGTGAAATTGGCCTCAACTATTTCAACAAAAAGAAAAAAAATTACAGAAGTCAGTTGTAGTGGTACACACTTGTAACCTCAGCATTTGAGAGGCTGAGGCAGAAAGATCACTAGATTGAGGCCAGTTTGGGCCATGTGATGAAATGTTATCTAAAAATAAATAAATAATGACCTCAGATCCCAGGACTAGCTTCATGAACCAGACTAAACACCCTACCATAGATCTCTAAGTCCCTCCCCAGGTAGTCCATACACCACCAACTTCCCAGCCTCCAGATCAGGCACACAGACCTGATCAGCCAGAATTTTGGTAAGTCAGATCCTACTTACTACCTCTCTACTCCATTTTTCTCATCCACCCCCACACTGTTCCATGCCAACCTCTGTAAGAGGTGGGCTCCAATTCCTTCACCTCAGATCCCGTGATTAGCTTCCTAAAACAGACTAAACCCCCTACCATAGATCCCTAAGTCCTTTCCCAGGCCATTCTCCAACCACCAACTTCCCAGCCTCCAGATCAGGCAGTCAGACCTGCTCAGCCAGGACTCTAACCAGTCTACTACCCTGAAAGAACTTGAAACACCCACAAATTTATCTTCCATACATGAACAAAAAATAACTAAGCCACATAAACAATATTAACAGAACCAAAATTAAATGAAACAAAAACAGAGTAGAAGTTCCTGTTGGACACATAACCAACAAAGAACATCCATATGCCCAAATGGCAATGCAAAAACACAAACAATACGGAAAACCAGGAAAAAATGTCCCCAACAAAACCCACTAGTCCTACAGAAGTGCACAGAAGTGAGAGACACCCTAAATAACCCTAGGATGAAGAATTTAAAAGAACAATAATAAATATGATCAAAGAACTTCAAGAAAACACAGACAACTCAAAGAACTCAAAGTGGACAGGCATATACTTATGATGGAAGCCCAAGAATATACAAATGTATGACTTACTGAAATATCAAAAACAATTCATAACTTGGAAAGCAAATTCGCTAAAGAGATACTAATAGTGAAGAAAACGCACACTGAAATGAACATGAGACTGAAAAACTCAATAAACCAATTAGAAACAACAGGGGAGTCTCAGAAGCAGAATGAATGAAATGGAAAACAGAATATCGAGACTGGATGATAAAGTTGAAGATCTGGACTCTTCTAAGCAAAGACTATGCAAAATTCAAAAAAAAAAAAAAAACAACACAGAAATGGAATACTCAGGAAATGTGGAATGACATGAAATGACCCAGTCTACTAATTATAGGCATACAGGAAGGAGAAGAATCTCAAGGCAATGGAATTGAACAGATCTTCAATAGGATTTTAGAAAAAAAGCTACCTTAAATTAAGGAAAGATATACCTATAGAGATTCAAGAAACAGATATAACACCAATTAGACATGATCAGAACAGAAAGTCCCCACGGCATATCATAGTAAAAACGTTAAACGTACAGAACAAAGAGAGGGTACTGAAAGCTGCCAGAGAAAAACAATTTACATATAAAGGAAAACCCATCAGAATTACAAGTGACTTTTCACTGCAAACTATGAAATCCAGAAGAGCCTGGACCAAAATATTCCCAGTTCCAAACAACCATGGATGCCAAGCCAGAATACTTTATCCAGCAAAACTATCTATCAAGATCAAAGGGGAACAGAAAATTTTCCATGGCAAAAATAAACTGAATGAATTCATGTCATTGAAACCAGCCCTGCAGAGACTACTTGAAGTAATACATAGGACTGAAGGAAGAAATGAGTATACTCAAAATGTTACAGAAAGAAAACAAAGAAAGGTATAACAATGGAAACACAAAAAGGGCCACAAACACAAAGAAATTAAAATGACAGTATCCAATACACACCTTTCAATAATAACACTAAATAAAAATGCCATCAACTCCCCTATCAAAATATATAGGCAGGTGCAATGGATCATGAAAGAAAACCCATCTTTTTGCTGTCTTCAAGAAACTCATCTCAGTTGGGAGTGGTGTGGCATGCCTTTAATGCCAGCACTTGGTAGGCAAAGGCACACAGATCTCTGTGAGTCTGAGACCAGCCTTGTCTACATAGCGAGTTCCAGGTCATCTGGGGTAACAGGGAGACCCTGTCTCAAAAAGACCAAAAAAAAGAAAGAAAAAGAAAGAAACATATCTCACTTTCAAGTATAGACAATATCTCTTAGTGTAAAAGGATGGAAAAATATATTGCAAGCAAATGGCCCTAAGAAGCAAACAGGTGTCACAATTTTAATATCTGACAAAATAGGCTTCAAATTAAAGCTTTTCAGAAGAGTTAAAGAAGGTTACCTCATTCTAATCAAAGAAACAATTGACCAAGAAGATATTACAATCAAGAACATATAAGCACCAAACTCTGGAGCACCCAATTTCATGAAATCAGTACTCTAGGATGATAAAACAGAGATTAACCCCAACTCAGTAAGAGTACATGTAAACGACTTGAAAGTGCCACCCAAGATTCTGGAAAGGCAAGACAAACCTAGTAGATGAGAAGAAATAACAAAAATCAGAGCAGAAATTATGAAATAGAAACAAAGTAAACAATACAAAACTTCAATGAATCTAAGAGTTTGTTCTTTGAAAGGTTAAACAAAAGTAGACAGACACTCAGCCAGTTAGCCCAAAAAAAGAAAGAGCAAATCCAAATCAACAAAATCAGAGACAAAAGGGGAAACATCACAACAGACATCAAAAAAAAAAATCCAAAACACTGTAAGGGAACACTTTTAAAATCTATACTGCATTATATTTGAAACTCTTTTTAAAAAATGGATGAATTTCTAAAATCATGACACCACCAAAGCTAAAACAAGAGGAGATCAACAGCCTAAACAGATCCATAACAAATAAGGAAATTGAAACAGTAATACAAAACCTCTAAATAAAAAAAATAAATAAATAAATAAAAAAAAAAGCTCAGGCCTGGATGGATTCACAGCAGAATTCTACCAGACATTTCAAAGATAGAAACAAAGGGAAAACTCCCAAACCCATTCTATGAAGTCAGTATCACTCAATACTGACCCATATCCTTAATGAGCATAGATGCAAAGATACTCAACAAAATACTCACAAACCACATACAGATGCACATCAAAAAGATCGTCCACCATGATCAAGTTGGCTTTATTCCAGAGATGCAGGGATGGTTCAATATATGTAAGTCAATAAATGTAATAAAATATATAAATGGACTTAAAGACAAAAACCACATGATCATCTCAATAGATTCAGAAAAGGCCTTTGACAAAATCCAATGTGCATCCATGCTAAAAATCCTATAAGAAATTGGTCTCAAGGGAACATACCTTAACATAATTAAAGCTATACACAACAAACCCATAGCCAACATCATCCTAAATCAAGAAAAACTGGAAGAATTTCCATTAAAATCAGGAACCAGACAAGGCTGTGCACTATCTCCACTCCTTTTGAATATAGTGCTTGAAACCCTTGCAAGAGTAATAGGACAAGAGAAGAAAATTAAAGGACTACCAATTTGGAAAGTACAGGTCAAATTATTCCTGTTTGCAGATTATATGGTATTACACATAAGAGATCCAAAACTTTTCATTAGAAAACTGTTAGAAATAATTAATACTTTCAGTGTAGTGGCAGGTTACAAAATCAACTTAACCTATCACATGATCCAGTTATACCACTTCTTGGCATACACCCAAAAGGCTCATCATACTGTAGAGATAACTGTACATCCATGTTTGTTGCTGCTCTCTTCACAATAGCTAAGAAATGGAAACAACCTAAATGCCCCTCAACTGAAAAATTGTTAATGAAAATGTGGTACTTCTACACATAATGGAGTCCTACTCAGCAGTACGAAAAGGATAAATTATGAAATTTGCAGGTAAATGGATGGAACTAGAGAGTGTTATACTAAGTGAAATAACACAAATGCAGAAAACAAGTGATGTATGTACACCCTCATTTGCAGATTGTAGCACCAGTCCTTTATATGTGAGATTGTAAATCCTGATGTAACACCAAGAGCCAGGAAAATGGAAAAGATACATGGAGGTAAAGCGAAAAAAAGAACATGAAAGGGTGACAATAGGAAACAAATATTCCCATGGAGGAGGTTGAAAATGTGGGAGTATTAGGCAGAGAGGAGAGGAGGGAAGAACATGCAAGCAGCCATGATGTGGGGGAGGGAGGGAAATCAAGAGAGGGAGGATGGTGGGAGGGTGGTAATGGGGGAAGGGTGGGAAAATGGGTGCACTGTGACCAGGGAGGGAGGGTGGAGAGAGGTTGGATGGGAGAAAATAAAGAGTAGAGATGAATGAATCTTGGGGAGGCTAGAAAACCTAGAGAGAAAAGTGATGCCCTCGAAACCCTATGAGACATGCACATGCAGTATCAGAATATTAACGCATATGTGTACTTGAAAGCTGCTTGGCAGGGAATGCAGTGAGAGACAGAAGAGACCTCCCTTAGAGGGGTTGGTGAAGGTGGTCCAGGAGACTCCCAAAATAACACAGGATATTGCCAAACCTTTTGGTTATTTCCCAGAACTAGTAGATAAAACCCTACTGTTGAGGACAGGACATACTTAGGGTACAGGACTTGAAACAATGGAACAGGAAGTGGTCTGGAAGCCTTCTAACTGAAGTTTGGCTATCATAATGGTAGATGAAGATACGCAAACTGCCAAGGGAGAAAAACACCAATGGTCCAACCCAGCCCTAAAGCCTAATAACCGTAATGACCAGCATGGCAAACTACCTCTATTGATGCAGTAGTGGCAATGTTACCTGAAGAGCAATCAACAGCTATCTAATTGGACTTAAAGCCCTCTCAATGAGTGGGAAGTCATAGGTGAAACTGTAAACTCAGCCAAATACACATGGCAAGAGAGGTCATAGATCCTAGAGAAAACCCTGTCTCATATCTCAAGACAAATGAAGCTTCTTATTGTATGCTAAATATCGAACCTTATATTTACAGACAAGCATACCTTATAGCACTCATCAAAGAAGCCCCTTTTTGCAACAGATGGAGGCTACTGCAGAACTTCACAACCAGTCAGACACAGAGAACATACATATGAGTGATGCCCAGTACTAGGTTACACATCTACAGTTGAACCTCTACAACTAGGGCTTATGGAAAATAGCAGAGTAAGAGGTAGAGAAAAAAACTAATGCATCCCTCACCTCTCACCAGTAAATCTTCCTTATACAACAGAGTGTGATGCACAAAGAAGGTCACAACTGGCCAAATTTTAAATAATAAGAGACTTTAGAGTGTAGGATGGGATTCCTATATGGAACCTCATCCACCCATGGCTCAGGGACCATTGTGGAAGAGGGAGCAGAAAGGTTGTAAGAGCCAGGGCTAGTTCACAAACACTAAGAAGCAGAGGCTTCCAGGCCACTGGAAGGTTGCACACGTGAAATTGTGGCAATGGTGGCATTGAGCACAGGACTAAAGTCAACTCAATTAAACAAAGGCCCAAAGGGGAAGAGAGAAATAGGTGGTGGGCTGACACAAGAATGACAACTGGTCAAGACTGATTGCTACTGGGTGAGGGAGAGTATGACTTACATACGATCACCATATGAGCTGACCAGACTCCAGTGGACACATTTACGGTGAAGGACATTTGGATACAAATGCCTGAATGAATAAGATTTAACATGTATGGTTAAATACATGAGGTTTGGTGGGGTGATGGGGGAGGCATGAATGGGGAACTAAATTTGATTAAGAATTGTGGTATGGGGAGAGTGCTGAGTTCTGGCCTCCTTCTGGGCTCCATCTAGCCCAGGGCCTGAGAACTCAGGGGACTGCCTGAGAGCCCCTGAATCCTGCCTCCACATGGTGGTGAACTTCCCCTAATTGTGCCATACCCAACCCCCTACCTGGGATATTGTGAGGCCCCCTCCCAAGGCCACAGGGCAGATCTGGCTTTGGTAGGCTAAGGCTGAGATCCTAGCAGACAGCCTGAGAGGGTGAGTTTGGATCTCCATTTGTGTAATGGCTCAGATCTGAGCAGACCACCAGAAAGTACCCAGTCCAGCCTCCCTCTGACCTCCCTCTGACATAGAGTTCAGAACACAGGGGACTGCCTAAGAGCACCCAAATCCTGCCTCCACGTGGTGAAGGAGGCCTGAGTGTACCTGGCCAGAACCCAAATTGGGCTTCTGTAGGTATTCCTGAATAGCTGATCTGAAGCTATCATTTCACTCCGAATTAAACCTGAGAGAACCTGAACCCTGTAGCAACTAGCTTTACATAACCAATAAAGAAAGTATCTAGGCACCCAGATAATACAAACAGAAGCATACTTCAACTTAATTCTCATATCAGAATCATAAACAACAAAAGAAATTCACATGCCAAAACCACAACAAAAGAATAATAAAATGGAAAGCCAAAACACTATGGCCCCACCAAACTCCACCAATTCTGTAGAAGAGTTCTACAAGGAGAACCCCCTAGAGATAACCCAGGACACTGAATTTAAAAGAACAATTATAAGAATTATCAAGGAAATCAACAAATTTAAAGAACACACGAACAAAAAAATCAGAGCTAAAAGAAGATAGGGATAAACTTCTGAATGAATTCACAAAAGAGATAGAAACATTGAAGAAAACTCGGGCAAAAGTGAAGAAAAAAGCGCAAAACACAATAAGCCAACATGAAACAACAGGGGAAACCCTCAAAGCTAGAAATAATGAAATGGAAAACAGATCATCAACACTGGATGATAAAGTTGAAGAATTGGACCACTCAAGCAAAGACTGTGGAAAATTTAAAAAGACACAGGAATGGAATATGCAAGAGATGTGGGACACCAAGAAAAGACCAAATGTATGGATCATAGGATTAGAGGAAGGAGAAGGATTTCAGGTTAATGGTGTTGACCAAATCTTAAACAGGCTTGTAGAAGATAATTTCCTGAAATTAAGGAAAGATATCCCCATACAAACACAGGAATCACATAGAACACCAAATGGATAGGATCAGAAAAGAAACTCCCCACATCATATCATAGTAAAAACACTAAATGTACAGAACAGAGAGACTACCAAAAGCAAAAGAAAAACAGCACGTCACATACAAAGGAAAGCCCATCAGAATTACAGCTAACTTACCGTGCAAACTATGAAAGCCAGAATAGCCTGGACCAAGGTATTTCTGGTTCTACCAGACAATAGATGCCAACCCAGAATAATATACCCAGCAAAATTGTCTATTATAGTTGAGGGGGAAAGAAAAGTCTTCTGTGACACAAACAGCCTGAAAGAATACATGTCCACAAAACCAGCCCTTCAAAGAATATCTGAAACTACACAGAGAGCAGAGAGAAAAACAACTATACCCTAGAGGCAACAAAAGAAAATAAAGAGAGGTATAATCTAGGAAACACAAAAATTACACAGCAAATACAAACAGCAGTCAATTGATACCAACCAATACACATCTTTCAATAATAACCTTAAATATAAATGGACTGAACTCCCCAGTCAAAAGACACAGGCTAAGTGAATGGATTAAGAAACAAAACCCATCTCTTTTCTGTTGGCAAGAAACCCATCTCACCTTCAAGGACAGGCACTACCTTAAGGTAGAAGGATGGAAAAGAATACTCCAAACAAATGGCACTAAGAAACAAGTAGGGGTTGCTATTCTAATATCTAAAAAAATAGACTTCAAAGTAAAACTATTAAGAAGAGATAAGAAGCGTTACTTCATTCTGATCAAAGGAGCAGTTAACCAAGAAGATATTACAATCCTTAACATATATGCACCAAATTCTGGTGCATCCAAATTCATAAAAACAGCACTATAGGACTTTAATACACAGATTAACCCCAACTCAGTAATAGTGGGGGACTTCAATACCACAAGGTCTCTATTAGACATATCACCTGGACAAAGAATAGAGAGACGTCTGAATTAAATGATACCATACATCAAATGGACCTAACAGACATCTTTTGATTATTCCACCCAAGCATCAAAGAATACACTTTCTACTCAGCACCCCATGGAACTTTTTCAAATATTGACCACATACTGGGCCACAAAACAAACCTCAACAAATCCAAAATATTGTAATAATTCCATGCATTCTATTGGATCACAAAGCAATAAAGCTCAAAATCAACACTGGATGAAGCCCTAGTCACTACATGAACTTGTGGCAATTGAACAACACACTCCTAAACAATTAGTAGGTCAAAGGAGAAATTAAGAAAGAAATTTTTTAAATTCCTGGAATTCAAAGAAAAGGACAATACAACACAACACAACCTCTGGGACACATTAGAAGCAGTCCTAAGAGGGAAGTTTATAGCTCTAAGTGCCTACATTAAATAATTAGAAAGAGCCCTGCAACTCAAGGCACTAGAAAGGCAAGAATAAATAAAACCCAAACCCAACAGAAGAGAAGAAATAACCAAATTCAGAGCAGAAGTTAATGAAATAGAAATGAAGAAAACAATACAAAGAATCAATGGATCTAAGAGCTGGTTCTTTGAAAAGCTAAACAAGATAGGTCGGCCCTTAGCCCAGTTAATCAAAAGAAAGAAAGAACAAACCCAAATCAACAAAATCAGAGATGAAAGGGGAAACATCACAACAGACACCCAAAAGATCCAGAACATTATAAGGGAAGATTTTTTAACATTATTTTTCTTAGAAGAAGCATATCATTACAGCTTTAATATGCCCAATAACAGATTCCAGCGCAAAGACACAGCTCCTTCAAAAGTGGCTATAAAATTTCTAGGTTCACTGTTGAATCAATACAGTTATACAACATTGAACTCAGTATAAGCCCTGTAAGACATAAAATTGAATGCATTTTTAACCCTCAAAATAGATCTCCATTTTGGCCGGTCTCTCCTCCTAACCTGGGTCCTGTCCCATTCCTTGTCTTGGCGCTCCAGACACCTGGGAAACCACCACTGCTTCCTGATCCTTTGCATCCAGACCAACCCAGTTCCTTCTTGGGTCCCCAGGAGCACTATGGGCCTGGCCCCGCCCTTACCTCCCTCTGCTTCACTGGCCCTGCACGACCCGCAGGCCTCTCTATGACTGGCAGGCATCTCTCTCTGGGGTAAGTCAATCACACCCTCTGCACCTGGACTCCCCCAGTCTCATTCACTTTCATGTCTCTCCTCCTAGCCTGGGTCCTGTCCCATTCCTCGTCTTGGCGCCACAGATACCTGGAGAACCACCACTGCTTGGTGATCCTTTGCACCCAGACCAATTCAGTTCCTTCTCAGGTGCCCAGGAGCACTCTGGGCCTGTCCCCGCCCTCACCTCCCTCTACTTCCCTGAGCTTACATGACCCACCAGCCTCTTTCTCGGATGTGGGAGCTGACCTTTCCTCTTCCTGATCCTTTGCATCCAGACCAACCCAGCTCCTCAGTGCAGTCCCCAGGAGCCATTAGGGCTGCTTCCCACCCCCATCTTCCTTTGCATCTCTGGGTGGCACAGCCACAAGCTGCCCTAAACAAGCATCTTTCCTGGGCCCAGCTCCCAAGCCAGTCCAACACCCAAACCTGAGGCCAAAATCTTTCCTGGAGGGAGTCAGAACTTAGGAGAAAGCCTGAGAGCATCTGATCCTCATCTGACTTGGTTCTCTGTGGGAACTCCTGAAGACAAAAGCAATCTGACCATTCTAATATAAAATCAAAACAGAGAACCGGAAGCTTAGAGGAACCAGCTTTTCATGCCCAAAACGTAAGCCACAAAGACACATAAAGTTCACTAGAAGAAGCAGACCTAAACTTGAAGGCTTGAGTCTCACACAAGAATCAGAAACTACAAAAGAAATTCATGTGTCAAAACAACAGAGAAAAAATAATAACATGAAAAAACAAAATAACGTATCCCCATCAAATACCAGTAGTCCTCTAGAGGAGTACAATGAGAACCCCTAGAGATAATGCAGGACATGGAACTCAAAGGAACAATTATAAACATGATAAAAGAATTCAGTGAATTTAAAGAACACACAAAAAATAAATCAAATAACTGAAGGAAGATAGGAATAAACTTCTGAATGAATTCGGAAAGAGTTAGAAATATTGAAGAATACTCAGGCTGAAATGAAGAAGGAAGTGAAACACTCAGTAAGCCAATTAGAAATGACAGGAGAAAGCCTCAGCACTAGGATGAATGAAATGGAAAACAGAGTACCAAGTCTGGAAGATAAAATAAACAAACTAGATGACTCAAGCAAAGATTATGAAAAATTTAAGAAATCACAAAATGGAATATGCAGGAATTGTGTGACACTATAAAAAGACCAAACTTGCAAATCATAAGCATACAGGAAGGAGAAGAATCCCAATATAATGGCATGGACCAGATCTTTGACAGAATGATGGAAGAAAATTTCTCAAAATTAAAGAAACGCATGTCCATACAAATACAAGAAGCATATAGAACACTAAACAGGCAGGACGAGAAAAGAAACTCTCCATGGCACATTATAGTAAAAACACTAAACATACAAAACAAAGAGACAATACTGAAAGCTTCAAAAGAGAAACAAGTCACAAATATAGGAAAACCCACTAGGATTACAGCTGACTTTTCAATGCAAACTGTGAAAGCCAGAAGAGGCTGGACCAAAGTATTCCCAGTTTTAAATGACCACGGATGCCAACCCAGATTACTATACCCAGCCAAAATGTCTATTATACTCCAAGAAGAAAGAAAAATCTTCCATGACATAAATAGGCTGAAGGAATTCATGTCCACAAAACCAGCCCTTCAGAGAGTTCTGGAAGCAATACAAAGAGCTGAAGAAAGGAATGACTATACCCAGGGGGTTACCGAAAGAAATTCAATGAAGATACAAACATTGAAGGTATAACTGGAAAAGTACAGCTATATCAAGAATGTAAACAGAAATAAAAATGACAGGATTCAATACTCACTTTCATTAATAAATTTAAATATTAATGGACTGAAATCCCCAGTCAAAAGAAACAGACTAGGTGAACGGATTAAGAAACAAAACCCATCTTTTTGTTGTCTGCAAGAAACTCGTCACACTTTCAAGGATGGACACTATCTTACAGTGAAAGGATGGGAAAAAATATACCAAGCAAATGATACTAAGAAAAAAGCAGGCGTAGCAATCCTAATATCTGACAAAACAGACTTTAAACTAAAACTATTCAGAAGAGATAAATAGGGCCACTTCATTCTGATCAAAGGAACAATGAATCAAGAAGCTATTAAAATCATGAACATATATTCATCAAACTCTAGTGCACCCAACTTCATAGAAACAATACTACAGGACTTTAAGAAGCAGATTAATTCCAACTCATTAATAGTAGGGGACTTCAGTACCCCACTATCTCCATTAGATAGGTCAACAGGGCAGAGAGTCAACAGAGAGACATCTGAATTAAGCAATACCATATATCAAATGGACCTAACAGACGTCTACCGAGTATTACACCCAAGCACCAAAGGACATACTTTCTACTCAGTACGCACACATGGAGATTAAACAACACACTCCTGAATGATGAATGGGTCAAAAGAGAAATTAAGAAAGAAATAAAAGTATTCCTGGACTTAAATGAAAAGGACACTACAACACAACAAAACCTCTGGGACATGCTAAAAGCGGTCCTTAGAGGGAAGTTTATATCTCTAAGTGTCTGCATCAAAAAATCAGAAAGAACACAAAAAAATGACCTAACATTGCAACTCAAGACACTTGAAAAGCAACAGCAAACAAAACCCAAACCCAGCAGACAAGAAGAAATAACAAAAATCAGGGCAGAATTTAATGAAATTGAAACAAAGAAAACAATATGAAGAATCAACAATTTCAAGAGCTGGTTCTATGAAAAGATAAACAAGATTGACAGACTGCTAGCCCAGTTAACCAAAAGAAAGAAAGAGCACCTCCAAATCAACAAAATCAGAGGTGAAAGGGGAAACACCACAACAGACACCAGAAAGAAATGGAACATTATAAGAGAATACTTTAAAAACCTATATGATACTAAATTTGAAAACCTAAAAGAAATGGACAGATATCTAAAGGCATGGGAACCATCAAAGCTAAACCAAGAAGAGATTAACAGCTTAAACAGACCCATAACTCAAAAAGAAATTGAAACAGTAATACAAAACCTCTGGACTGAAAAAAACCCCAGGATCACATGGATTTACAGCAGAATTCTACCAGACATTTAAAGAGGATCTACATCCAATACTGCTTAATTTATTCAAAAAGATAGAAATGGAGGGAGAATTTCCAAATTCCTTCTATGAATCCAGCATCACTCTTATACCAAAGCCAGGTAAAGATACAACCAGAAAAGAAAACTATAGACCCATATCCTTAATGAACAAAAACAAAAAAATTCTCAACAAGATACTTGCAAACCGCATACAGACACACATCAAAAAGATCATCCACCATGATCAAGTCGGCTTTATCCCAGAGATGCAGGGATGGTTCAATATACGTAAGTCAATAAACATCATAAATTATATAAATGGGCTCAAGGACAAGAACCACATGGTCACCTCAATAGATTCAGAGAAGGCATTTGACAAAATTCAGCATGAATTTTTGTTCAAAGTCCTAGAGAGAATTGGACTGGAGGGAACATACTCAACATAATTAAAGACATATATAACAAACTCACTGCCAACAGCATTCTAAATGGAGAAAAACTGGAAGCATTCCCATTGAAATCAGGAACCAGATAAGGCTGTCCACTATCTCTTCTCTTTAACACAGTGCTTAAAACTCTTGCAAGAGCAATAAGACAAGAGCAGGAGACTAAAGGAGTAATAATTTGAAGAGATAAAATTATCCTTTTTCACAGATATGATATGATATTATATATAAGAGATACCAAAAATTCCACCAGGAAACTCCTAGAAATTATTAACACACTCAGTAAAGTGGCAAGTTACAAAATTAACCTACAAAAGTCTATAGCCTTTCTATATACCAATGACAAGCAATCAGAGAAAGAGCACATGGAAACACTCCCTTTCACAAAGGCTGCAAAAGAAAAAGAAAATATCTCAGAATAAACCTGACCGAAGAATTAAAGATCTCTACAATGAAAATTTTAAATCTTTAAAGAAAGAGATTGAGGAATACATCAGAAGATGGATGGACATCCCATGCTCATGGATTGGAAGAATTAATATTGTGAAAATGACCATCCTACCAAAAGCCATTTATAGATTCAATGCAATGCCAATCAAAATCCCCATGACATATTTCACAGAATTTGAAAAAACATCCTAAGATTCATACGGAAGCACAAAAGACCTCGGATAGCCAAAGCAACCCTGAGCACTAAGAGCAATGCCAGGGGAATTACTATACCAGATTTTTAAGCTGTATTACAGAGCTATAGTCATAAAAACAATATGGTACTGGCCCCCAAAAAAACCCATAGATAAATGGAACAAAACTGAAGACCCAAATATGAGTAAATGCAGTTTCAGACACCTGGTATTTGACAAAAGGGCCAAGAACATTCACAGGAGGAAAGACAGCATGTTCAGCAAATGGTGCTGGCAAAACTAGATCTCCACCTATAGAAGAATGAAACTAAACCCCTGTCTTTCACCCTGCACAAAAATCAATTTCAAATGGATCAAAGACCTCAATTTAAAGCCTGAAACTGAAACTGTTAGAAGAAAACATTGGGAAAAACCTACAAGATATAAGTGTAGGAAAGGATTTTTCTAAACCAGACATCAATTGCTCAGGAAACCAGAGCAAGTATTAACAAATGGGACCTCATTAAACTAAAAAGCTTCTGTACATCAAAGGAGGCAACCAGGGAAGCCAACAGAAAATCCAGAGAATGGGAGAAAATCTTCACCAGTGACACACATGACAGATGTTTAATATCCAGGATATATAACGAACTCAAAAAACAGAGAATTAAGACAAGAAATAACCCAATTAAAAAATGAGCTAAGGAGCTGAACAGAGAGTTCTTAAAAAAAAGAAGAAAGATGGCTATAAAGCATCTTAAAAGATGTTCAACATCTTTTAAATGTATGGAAATTATTAGCTGCTCTTAAGCCTGTGGATATTTTAAATGGCACTTATGCAGGTACTAAAAATTCTCCCGCATATTATGATTTTTTTAAGGTTCAAACCTATAATGTTACAGCTTGTGTACATTTCCCTTTAGTAATATTAATAGGACCTATAATCATACAGGGGATGAAGTTCACTTGTCAAAATTGTCATCTGTATACTTGTCTTAATAATTCTATATTTAATCAATCTTTTGAATCAGTCATGATTTTAACCCAACAAAATTCCTTATGGATTCCAGTGAAGATGTATCATACCTGGGAAAGCAGTCCTGTTCAAGGACTAATTATGCTATTTTTCAAAATACTGCTACGACTAAGCAAACGTATGATTGGCTTGATTATTGCCACTATTTTAGGACTTATCGCTTTAGCTGCTACTGCTACTACTGCTGGTGTGGCACTTCAGAAATCTGTTCAAATGCAAGACTTTATTGAACATTGGCATGATGATTCTCATAAGCTTTGGACACATCAGGCTCAGATCAACTCACAGCTACAAGAAGAAATTGTGGCTTTACAAGGGGGGTTACATTGGTTGGGAAATAAGTTATTGGAATTACAAAAAACTATGCAGTATGTATGTGATTGGAATTCTTCTCAAATTTGTATTACTCCATATAAATATAATGATTCAAAATATGAATGGGAAAATATAGAATTGTATATTCAAGGTAAAATGGATAATGTAAGTTTTAATGAGATACAATTACAAGAAGAGATATATGAGATATTTTCATAAGAGATACCTTCTACTAGTTCTATTGATCAAGTAACAACTTCCTCAGCTGATACCCTTTCCAGTCTTGGTCCTCGAGGATGGTGGCGAAGTTTGTCACATAGTCTTGGATCTTCAGCTGTTACTTTTATAATACTTTTATGTTTAGTGTTTATAGGGTATTGATGTGTTCTTGGAATCGTATCTTGCCTCACTAATAAGAAATCTGCTGAAACATTAATTACTGCTTTTCATTATCATAATGAGAAAATGAAAGCTGAAAATAATAGATAATCACCTCCATTTGTGTATGGTTTAGTGGGGTTTATGGCAAATCAAGGATTGTATATAATATGAGATTGTGCTTCCTTGCTTACGAAGGCCGGTAGTCATGACGGGTAAGATCTTCTGGGAGAAAGTCAACCTAAGACAGGGTGTAGTTGATGGAAGCTGTGTACCAATGACAGGTAAGACTTTGCTCTTGCAGAAGACAACCTAAGACAGGCACGGTCTTTCTGTCCAGGCTATAACCTGATCTGGCGTTATAAAAAATAAAGAAAGGGGAATTGTGAAGGCTCGAGCTCTGATCTGAAGTAGCAAACTCAGATCTGGACCGGGAAGCCTCAGTTCCCTGAGAACTTGGATGTTCTTCTGCAGTGATTTCTATCACGAGGCTGACAGTTCCTTGAACCCTCTTAAACGTATCTAAGTAAGCTTGTAAAACAGAGTTGTGTAGCTAATAAAGGTATAAGTAAAGAACAGAATGTTTAATAGGCATGGAAGGACAGGTACGATTCCAAAAAGGGCTGACCCCTGGGAACACGAAACTGCAAATATCATTAAAGTACTGTAAATATCATGATGAGGTAATTTGGCAGGAGAAGAACATTCTCCTCTTGTTGTACGATAAATAAGGTTGATTCTTAGAATAAAGCATGCACTGGTTCACATGCCTCTGCACCCCCTGTGTCCTGATTCCTTCTGCACCTATACCTCAGGGCCCCCAAGCCCATCAGGCTTGAATTGTGGTCACTGACCCATGACAATTAGGGAAATGCAAATTAAAACCACTTTAAGATTTCATCTTACCACAGTCAGACTGGCTAAAATCAAGAGAACAAACGATACCAAATGTTGGAGAGGATGTGGGGAAAGGGGAAAGCTCATTTGCTGCTGGTGGGACTGCAAACTTGTTCAACCCCTATGGAAAACAGTGTGGAGAATGAACCTAGCATTTAACCCATTTATACCACTCCTTGGCATAAACCCTAAAAACTCATCCTATTGCAGAGACACTTGTACATCCATGTTTGTTGCTGCTTTTTTCACAATAGCCAAGAGATGGAAGCAACCTAATTGTCCCTCAATTGATGAGTATTTAATGAAAGTGTGGTTCATTTATATGGAGTTTTACTCAGCAGTAAAGAAAGATGAAATCATGAAATTTGCAGGTAAATGGATCAAACTAGAAACTGTTACACTAAGTGAAATAACACAGACTCAGAAAAAAAAAGACATATATTCTCCCTCACATGTGGATCTTAGGACCAAATTCTGAAAAGTAAGTATGTATCCAGACATAACTATAGGAACCAGGATAATGGAAAGGAAACAGGGAGGTAAGGAAAAGAAAGAACCTGAAAGAGAAGAACAGTAGGAAACAGGCCTTAATAAGGGAGATATGGATAAAAATTGGGTTAGTTTAAGGGATGGGGGAGAGAAGGGTATGCAAGGAACCTAGAGGATAAAGGGAAAGAAGGAGCTCAATAGAGGTAGGACTGTAGGAGAATGGTATTATTAAGGGAGAAAGAGGGGAATGGGGGCACTTAAGTGGGAAAAACATGATGTACGGGTGAGAAAATGAGAGAGACAAATAATGCCTCTGGTTTTTAAAACTAGCTAGGCATTATTTATGTCTCACATTGTCTAACCCTTCCATCATGGTTTCCCCAATTAAGGTGCCCCCATTTTCCCCCTTTCTCCATAAGAGAATAATTATTAAACTTATACACTACTAATCTGGAATTCTAAAAGAAATGGATGGATATCTGAAATCATGGAAATTACCAAAGTTAAACCAAGAAGACATCAACAGTCTCAACAGACCCATAACATATAAGGAAACTGAAACAGTAATACAAAGCCTGCCAACTAACAAAAGCCCCGGCCCAGATGGATTTACAGCAGAATTCTACCAGACATTTAAAGAAGACCTCCAACCAATGCTACTTAAATTATACAAAAAGATATAAACAGAGGGAGAACTTCCAAATTGCTTCTATGAAGTGAGCATCACTCTATTACCCAAACCATGTAAAGACACAACCAAAAAAGAAAACTATAGACCCATATCCTTAATGAACATAGATGCAAAAATTCTCAACAAAATACTTGCAAACTGCATACAGACACACATCAAAAAGATCATTCACCATGAGCAAATAGGCTTTATCCCAAAGATGCAGGGATTGTTCAATATATGCAAGTCAATAATCATAAATATGGTCTCAAAGACAAAATCCGCATTGTCATCTCAATAGATGCAGAAAAAGGCTTTTGACAAAATTTAGCATGCATTTATGTTCAAAGACCTAGAGAGAATTGGACTGAAGGGAATATACCTCAACATAATTAAAGCTATATACAACAAAACTACAGCCAACATCATTCTAAATCCAGAAGAACTGGAAGCATTCCCATTAAATCAGGAACCAGACAAGGATGTCCACTATCTCCAGTCCTTTTCAACATAGTGCTTGAAACTCTTGCTAGAGGGAAACTTGCTGGAAGGAAAATAAGGAGTACTAATTGGAAAAGAAGTGGTCAAACTACCATGTTTTGCAGATGATATGATACTATACCTAAGAGATCCCAAAAGTTCCACCAGAAAACTCTAAGATCTGATCAACACTTTCAGTATGTGTCAGGGTATAAATCTACTCAATGTTTATCTGAGAATATTTGGTTCTTTACCCAAGCCTTATCTATATAGTACATGATAATTAAATATATCAGACTGGTGGAACTAATCTTATTGGATGTTTAACAGCCATACTTTAAGACCTATACTAATGTGGTCAGAGGGACTTAAAGACAGTTTTTGCCCCTTGCCCTCCAAGGTTGACCAAATTCCAGGGGACTATGGAACATCTCTCCAAGTATCCTATAAATGTGGGGAGTCACCTGTCCTCTTGTTTAGGGAGGACATGGAGACCCCATGAGATGGATTTGAACTAGTGACCAGTCTACAAAGAGGAGGGTCAACTCAGGGGGAAAATGTCACTCCTGCTTCCGAGTGAAGCCAGACATGGTCAAACAGGACCTTTGACTTATCTTCACATAGACGGAAGTGGTAAATAAAGGAGCCAGGGGCTCCTCCCCAGCCCATGTGACCCCTGAGGAACGGATCATCAAATGACCTTAACTGTAAAAATAAATTGATTTATTTGGGCCAACTATATGGTCTTAAACACCCAGGAAACTATAATCAAAGAGTAAAGTCATCAGTATACGTCATTAAGAGATCAAGGGAATAGACTTCCCAAACTTTAGTCTTAAGTCTTATTTCTCATTGATGATTTTGTTTCTAACCAGAAAGTGTTGCTCAGATGTAAGACTTCAAATCTCGGTCTTCAATAATGTAGTGCCCACCTGTAGCTAAGGGAGACAACCAGCTATTGTTCTAAAATGATGAATCAATTTGTTTTCTCCCCTCCCCCTATTTAGAAGCCTTTGAGAGGGAACTGACACTGATTCTAACTACTTCAAGAGCTATCAAAATACCTGAAAGCAAACCCTGAATCCATCATTCTAGAGTCCAGCCTTGGAAGACAAAGTAAATTGAGGAAGAACCCAATATAGGGATGCTTTTGGAAGCCCTTGTCAAGAAATTCCAATGGACTCTTATATGAACATTTGAAAATTGCTCTGTTCTTTTTTCTAGTTCCCCGTCTAGAACTTGTAATGCTAACTGCTATCGCCTTTATTTCTCCTTCACAATACCTAGTCACGATTCAAGGATTTCTTTTCCCCTTAGACATAAGAGTTATGAAATTTGGGATTCTTTTAGATAGACCCACTGAAGGTGTACTCCAATTGCCTCATCCTGCGGGTGTCCCGGTTCATCATGGAAGAAGCCAGAGCAGTCTGCGTCCCTATTCCCTATGGGCAATTTGGATAACCTCTTCAGAGAATGGCATGATAAGAATAGGAGATGGGAACTGGCTAGGCAGTTAGGGTAAAAAGACCCCAAAGAAAAGTAGCCAGTTTCTTGGCTAAAAGTCAAAATGTCCTTGGGACTCTTAGCAACATATTCTGATCCAAAGGCCAAAAATGTCAAAAGTATTTGGGAGTTTGTATCTAAGCCTTAAAAGATTTTAGGGTTACCTCTTCAGAGGGGGGAATGTTAGAGTACCCAAAATCCCCATAAAAATAAATAAATGAGAGAAGAAAAAAGAAAAAGAAAAAAGTGATGGGGAGATATGAAAGGTGTTGGAAGGGAGGGAGTGGGCATGGATTTGATCAGAACACCTTATATGCATATATGAAATTCTCAATAAAGTTTTTGTAAAAGTTTATTAAAAAGAAGTGTTGTATGCAATTACAAAATCTCAATTAAAATTGTAAAAAGTAAATTAAATAAGTAAATAAAGCTCTTTAAAGTTGAGATATGTGCATTTGAACTAATATTTCCAGATAATTCAAGGGAAAACACATTCATTGTAAATATGGAATGTCTTTCTATACCTTACAAAGTACTTATATCATTCCTGCATTTCTTATTCTACAATAACCATATAGCTGTTTTTTACAACCCGAAATACTAATAGCCAAAAATAAAAAGATGTATACAATAGAAAATTAGTCAAATTATTAATATAGCATATGATAGTTCATCTTCATTGTCAACTTGAGTAAATCTAGAATGATGATGGAAACATACTTCTGGGTGTGTCTATGAGGAAGTTTGCTGAAGGTTTAATTGAGGAGAGATGCTCACCTTGAATGTGAATAGTATCATTCACAGACTGGTGTCTTGTACTCAATAAAATGGAGAAAGCAAGTGAAGCAAGCACCAGCCAGCCTTCATATCTCTCTGCTTCCCAAATGTAAATGCAACGTAACCAGCTACCTCATGTTCCTTCCACCATGCTTTCCCCACCATGATCGACTATACTCTCAACATGACCCAAAATTAATCATTAACTGTTTAAGTTGCCTTTGTCAGGTATTTTGTCACAAAAACAAGAAAAGTAACTAATACACAGTAGTTTCTTTTCAGATAAGTAATTTCATAAGAAATACATGAAAAGCTAGAATTATATAATCAAATTATATTTTTAGCATCATCATTATTCATAGTTAAAAATAACTGTAGATTAGAATAACATTAAAGACAGTTGCTCTTTTAGATGATGACCAATAGCAGAACAGACCACATAAGAAGGTTCCAAAATTCAATTGGAAACTGGATTCAGTACTTGAAACCCTGAATTTGTTCCTGTGCTTTAGTCATTTTTCCCCATTGCATGGGGTCAGTGTGAGAAGGCTGAGGCAGATGGGGGAATGATGGATGTAATGAGAGGACAGGTTGAGGAAATTATTCTGGAGCACATGATTTAGGTTCCAAATAAAGATTTTCCTTAAAGGAAAGGAAATTGGTGGTCTCAGCTTGCTCCCTAGCAACTCCTGTAGTGGAGATACAATTTGAATGCATCAGTGTGTTTCACATATTGGAATCTCTGTTGAAATGTATAATGAGCTCCTGTTAGGGAGGTGTTTGTATTATGCTTCCACTACCAGTACATGCATTTATTTTTTCGGATGTCTGCAGCATCCTGAGCTGCTCAACAAAATTTAAACATTTTAGAGATAAAAATAATTTGTAGCTTTCCATAAGAGCTACCTAAAGCATCAGGCTGGGAACAAAATGAGTCCCCCAAACTTTAGAAGAATCTATCACTGACTACGTAGCTTGGCAAAAGACTGACATTTACAAGGGAAGTTGCACATGCTATGTGATTATTAATAAGATCATTTTCAGAAAGGAACAACGTCATTTACTCAAAACATAGCTCACTGGTATAACATGTGGTAAGTCAGCACAAAGTCAATTAATTGTGTTTGATGACTTGTTTCCAATTATGACACGTTTTCATTTTCCCTGTTGATTAACAGTTCACTTTTAAAAATCCATTCATAAAAATTAAATAAATACAATTTGCTCAATTTAAAAATCTATCTTTATCTGTTTCCATTTTCATCCCTTTTCCAAATTTTTTTGTGTTTTAAATGAAAACAGTAGGTGAAGAGGGCCTGCCATCTACTGGTATACTGGAAGCATTCCTGACGACCATCCAGTGCTATAATAATTTTGTGGAGGACATTGCCCAGGCAAAAGAAAAAATGGTGACTCTAAATTCTATAAATGAAATCCTGGTTAATATACTCACTTATTCATTCACCCTCATCAATAAAATTGAATTTAGAATCTACCAATATCACCAAGAACTAATCTTATCCTATAGAATACAGAGATCACTAAATCACAGTGCCTGATAGAAAAACCATTTCGGTTCCTCCCGCTTCTTGTGTATTCCCAATAGGATGTGAATATGT
Source organism: Nannospalax galili (assembly GCF_000622305.1). Lineage (NCBI taxonomy): Eukaryota > Metazoa > Chordata > Mammalia > Rodentia > Spalacidae > Nannospalax > Nannospalax galili. The sequence goes on from NW_008342003.1 coordinate 2,916,858, forward strand.
TTCTGTAGCATGCACTTGAGTTAATAGAGTGAGTTGTGGGATAATTTCTGAAAAAGATTAAATATTTACAAACCATGCCACTGGCAAAAATTCCCAGGAGCATGCCAAAAACACACAAAACCCATAAATACTCCCCCCCCCTGCTCATTCAAAATTCAGACATCCTTTTTTAATATATTTAATAGCCATGGGGTCTGGAAAAATGACTCAGTGGTTAAGAGCACTGGCTTCTTCTTCAGAGGCCCTGGGTTTGATTTCTAGTCTCCACATGGCAGCTAACAACTGTCTACAACACCAGTTCCTGGGCATCTGATGCCTTCTTCTGGATTCCACAGCCTTTGCATGACATGGGTGCACCTACATGCAGTCAAAACTCATACACGGAAAATAAAAATAAATCAAAAAAAAATTAATATATTTAATAGCCCCTTTAATTATCATGATTTATGAAGGAATGGAGCAAAGATATAAATGTACTTCTGTTTACTTCATTTCTCAATAGGAGACCCAAAATAGGAATACTAGAAGTGGTTCACAAAACAGATGTGATTTCACCACATTGACCCTGATTACACATCAAGAATATCTAGCATACTCCACTACTTTAGCAAGTCTCCTCTGATACCCACACTACTGATTCCATCAAATCAGTCTCAAATATTGAGAAAAATCTAAAATATATAATAAATACAGACATAAGGTGTCTGTGCTATCAAATTCACCAAATCAAAAAGAGGGATGACAGTTAATGGGTCAGGGAGATAAAAATTGTGGGGTTGATAACCAACAGAAGTTCATTAAAGTGAATAAGCTATGAGGTAGGATGCTGTCCCTGTGGTCAACACCACATTGTACACTTAAAATCCTGTTAGATGGCAATAGATTAATTAAGGATCTCTGAGAAACAAAGCACTTACCTAGAATGTTCTTTCCCCTGGTTCATGATGTGGCTGACTCCATCATCCAGGCTTCAATTTAAATGTCCCTTTTTTCAAAGAGAGGGTTTTTTTGTTTTTGCTTTGTTTTTTTCTTTCTTTTTGAGACAGGGTCTCCTTGTAGCCCCAGCTGTCCTGGAACTCACTATGTAGACCAGG
>NW_008342003.1:2918072-2933773 GCF_000622305.1 Nannospalax galili
ACAAAGATCCACCTGCCTCTGCCTCCCAAGTGCTGGGATTAAAGGCGTGCGCTACCACACCCGGCCTTTTTATTTTTAATAAAATTTTAGTATACAAAGCAATGGGTTTCATTATGATATTTTCATAATTATGTGACATTATACTTCATTCTAATTCATATTCCTTCCACACTGTCTACACAGCATTTCTTGAACACCTATTTCAAGCCGTATCTGCACCTCTTATTGCATTCTTTCACATCATTTCATTTGCTTATTTTATTATACTTTAAATGCTGTATTGTTATTTACTTGCTTCTTTATGTATTTATCATCTGTATATTAGAAAAAAAAAGAGTCTTGTATCTTTTACCATTGTACCAGCAAGACTTAACATGGTTTCATACCTATTATTTATTACATAAAATTTCTTAAATGAGTGATGTATAATGACTTTTTGTGGCATTTTTCATAGTACTGTTCTGAAACAGGCAAGATCTAAGGACCAGACAAGGAAAGTGGTCATCTGAGTGCTAGAACACAAGGCAACAATCTATTGACCAAATCTAGGCATTACCTTTGTTATTAAAATGATGCTGGAAGAGTGTATACCTACATTATTGTTTGCCATTTAAGATTGTAGTGAAAGATGATTAATTGCCATAGAGACTAGACAGAAACATCAAAACTTTCTCCTCAGTCCCTTACTGAGGAGACATTTCCATTTTGTTGTTGTTGTTGTTGTTTGCTGTTGTTGATGATGCTGTTTTGTGATATTGGGATCAAATCTAGGGTCTCATAGATGATGTCTCATAAGGGTTTGCCACTGAATGGTACCCCAGAGCACTGCCATCTCCCTATATACACATATGTAAAGACAGTAAGAATGACTCAGGATTAATATACCTACAGCATTACCCTCAGACCACAGATCTGTTCAGTTCACATGTAATTCAACTCTCTCCCACTGCACAACCCATTCCTTGTTTTCTTCCTAGGAATACCTTGGGATTTGGATAACTTTTCTGTAGCAGTTTGCATCTCATGTTTCTGATGTCATGACTATAGATCTTTAAGCTTCTTCAATCATTATCATAATTGTAATGACAAGACACCATATATGCATTCCGTAGATTGTTGCAATATTCCAAAACTTTCAAGACATATACACTGATTGAAATGCTACTTCTTCTTGCTGTTGCATCTTCATTTTGAAAATGTTGCAGTTCATAAAAGTTATTAAGATGCATATTGCTTGTGTTGAAATTCTATTAAAATGTAATTTCAAACAGAAACAGCAATCCATCTTTCTAGGATCATTAGTTGCTTGTAAATGGGCATTCAAAGCATTCAACCTTTCAGACCATGGCCTATCAACTCAGCCACTAGAAAGGTAATATGCATATCCAGCATTCCCCAAAGTTCTTAAAATCAACAGAGAAAATATTGCTCAGTTATTCAGCTAGCAACGTGGATTTATAACACAGGGTAAAATGCATTCTCCACCTCCTAGGACCCTTAGGGGCAGTGAGAAAACTGAATGTCTGCCAACAAAGTTATATTGTCCCAAGGACTCCTGACTGTGTCAGCATCCCAGTTTTAGGAAGAGGCAATTAGGAAGATTCCATAAACATCACAACAAATACAAGAAAACAATGAGGAATGACACAATATTTTTAAATCCATTTTTATTAAGCTTTTGTAATTTTATATAACAGTTCTTAATCAAATTTTAATGGCACCATTCCTTGCTTCAAGGTGAAAAAGACCAGACAGCTAGTCATGATGAACCGAATGCTGAATTTGAGGACAGGTTTGTCGTAGACTCATATTCCTTCCTTTCCTGACCTGGTCTCCTCAATTATAGCCTTGATTATGACCTTAACATGAAAAATTAAAGCAACTACAGCTGTAAAATCAAACTAATAAGCTTATTGGTCCCCAGAAGTTAACAGTGGAGACATATTGTAAGAAAAATATACAGCACATGAAATGGGTGTTCTTACAAGCAATGGGTCTGATTAGAAAATAGAAAACAGTTCTTATTACAATAGCCTAAAGCCATTTATTTTAATGTATAGCTTTCAGGTGGTATGCTCGCTAGTTTTTGTCAACCTAACAAAAACTTAGACATACCTGGGAAGAAAGGATCTCAATTGAGGAATTTTCTCCATCAAATTGATCTGGGAAGCATTTCCTTAATTGCTAATTGATATAGGAGGGCCCAGACTGCAGGCAGTGCCATCCATAAGCAGCTGGACTTGGGCTGTATAAGAAAGATAGCTTAACCAATTAGAGGAAGCAAACCAGTAAGCAGAGTTGCTGTATGCTCTCTGCCTCAGTTCCTGCCTCCAAGTTCCTGCCTTAGGTTCCTGCCCTGGTTTCCCTTGATGATGAACTGTAATTTGTAAGGTGAAATAAATCCTTTCCTCCCCAAACTGCTTTTGAAAAAATATTTTATAACAGTAACAAAAATGTAACTCAGAGAGAGAATAGAATTTTTTTTCATGATTAAAAGGGAGGCACATTGACATATTTAGACAGTGGGCCAAATTAACTGACTTTTTCATGTAGAAATCTCCCCTTCATCTGTTTCCAAGATCTAAAAACTTAGAAGATTCATTCTGGTTGTCATTCTCCGCATTTTAGTAGCACCTACAATAAAAGAGTCCCTATTTGAATTCCCCAGTCAAAAGACAGACTAGTTGGATGGATTAAGGAACAAAACTCATCTTTTTGTTGTTGGTAAGAAAACCATTGCACTTTCAAGAACAAGCACTACCTTAAGGTGAAAGGATGGAAAAAAATATTCCAAGCAAATGGTACTAAGTAAAAAGAAGGAGTTGCAATTCTAATATCTGACAAAATAGATTTCAAACTAAAACTAATCAGAAAAGATAAAGAGAGCCACTTCATTCTGGTCAAAGGAACAATTGACCAAGAAGATATTACAATCATGAGCATGTATTCACCAAACTCTGGTGCACCCAACTTTATAAAAACAGTACTACAGGACTTTAAGACCCAAATTAATCCCACCCCATTAATAGCAGGGGACTTCAGTACCCCATTGTCTCCATTAGATAGGTCAACAGGACAGAGAATTAACAGAGAGATATCTGAATTAAACAATATCATAGCTCAAATGGACCTAACAGATATATACCAAATACTCCACCCAAGAACCAAAGAATATACTTTCTATACAGCACCACATGGAACTTTCTCCAAAATCGACCACACACTGGAGCACAAAACAAGCCCTAACAAACACAAAAGGATTGAAGTAATTCCATGCATTCTATCAGACCACAATGCAATAAAGCTTAAAATCAACACCTGAAGAAACCCTAGTAACTACATGAACATAAGGAGATTGAACAACGCACTCCTGAATGACAAATGGGTCAAAGGAGAAGAAAGAAATAAAAGTATTCCTGGAACTAAATAGAAAGGACACTACAACACAACAAAACCTCTGAAACAGGTTAAAAGCAGGCCTTAGAGGGAAGTTTATAGCTTTAAGTGCCTTCATTAAAAAAATAAAAAAGAACACAAATAAATGATTAACACTGCAAATCAAGACACTTGAAACACAACAACAAATGAAACCCAAACCCAGCAGACAAGAAGAAATAACAAAAATCAGAGCAGAAATTAATGAAATAGAAACAAAGAAAACAATACAAAGAATCAATGAATCTGAGAGCTGGTTCTTTGAAAAGATAAACAAGATTAACAGACCCTTAGCCCAGTTAACCGAAAGAAGAAAGAAAAGAGAAAGAAAGAAAGAAAGAAAGAAAGAAAGAAAGAAAGTCCAAATCAACAGAATCAGAGATGAAAGGGGAAACATCACAATAGACACAAAAAGATCCAGAACACTATAAGGGAATACTTTAAAAAACTTTATGCTACTAAATTTAAAAACTAAAAGAAATGGATGGGTACCTAAAACCATGGGAATCACCAAAACTAAACCAAGAAGAGATCAACAACTTAAACAAACCCATAACACATAAGGAAATTGAAACAGTAATATAAAACATCCTTACTAAAAAAAGCACAGGACCAAATGGATTTGCAGCAGAATTCTACCAAGCATTTAAAGAAGATCTACCTCCAGTGCTGTTTAATCTATTCAAAAAGACAGAAATGGATGGAGACCTTCCAAATTACCTCTATGAAACCAGCATCACTCTAATACAAAACCAGGTAAAGACATAACCAAAAAAGAAAATTATAGACCCATATTCTAAATGAACATAGATGCAAAAATTCTCAACAAAATACTTGCAAACCACATACAGACACACATCACAAAGATCATCCACCATGATAAAGTCAGCTTTATCCCAGAGATGCAGGGATGGTTCAATATACGTAAGCCAATAAACATCATAAATCATATGAATGGGCTCTTGACAAGAGCCACATGGTCATCTCAATAGATGCAGAGAAGGCCTTTGACAAAATTCAACATGCATTTATGTTCAAAGTCCTAGAGATAATTGGTCTTGAGGGAATATACCTCAACATAATTAAAGCCATATACAATAAACCCCATCCAAAATAATTCTAAATGGAGAAAAACTGGAAGCATTCCCATTGAAATCAGTAACCAGACAAGGCTGGTTACTATCTCCTCTTCTCTGTAACATAGTGCTTGAAACTCTTGCAAGAGCAACAAGACAGGAGAAAGAAATTAAAGGAGTAATAATTGGAAAAGAAGAGATCTAATTATCCCCTTTTGTAGATGATATATTATATCTAAGAGATACAAAAAAATTCCATCAGAAAACTCCCAGAAATGATGAACACTTTCAGTAACGTGGCAGGTAACAAAATTAATCTACAAAAGTCTGTAGACTTTCTATATATGAATAACAGGCAATCAGAAAAAGAGTACATGGAGACACTCCCATTCACAATAACCAAAAAAAAAAAAATCTCGGAATAAACCTGACCAAAGACATTAAAGACCTGTACAATGAAATTTTTAAATCTTTAAAGAAAGAGAATGAGGAAGACACCAGAAGATGGAAGGACCGCCAATGCTCATGGATTGGAAGAATTAATGTTCTGAAAATGACCATCCTACCAAAAGCAATATATAGATTCAACAGAATGCCAATCAAAATCCCCATGACATTCTTCACAGAATTGGGAAAAAAAATCCTAAGATTCATATGGAAGCACAAAAGTCCTCGGATAGCCAAAGCAACCCTGAGCACTAAGAGCAATTCCTGGGGAATTACTATACTAGATTTTAAACTATATTACAGAGGTACAGTCATAAAAACAACATGGTACTGGCATAAAAATAGACCCATAGATCAATAGAACAAAATTGAAGAACCAAATATGAGTACATGCAATTTCAACCACCTGATATTTGACAAAGGAGCCAAGAACGTTCACTGGAGGAAAGACAGCATGTTCAACAAATGATGCTGGCAAAACTTATCTCCACCTGTAGAAGAATGAAACTATACCTCTATCTTTCACCTTGCACAAATGTCAACTCCAAATGGATCAACAACCTCAATGTGAAGCCTGAAACTTTAAAACTGTTAGAAGAAAACATTGGCAATAACCTGCAAGATATAGGTGTAGGGAAGGATTTTCTAAACCAGACATCAATTGCTCAGGAAATAAGGCCAATAATCACCAAATGGGACCTCATTAAACTAAAAAGCTTCTGTACATCAAAAGAAGTAACCAAGGAAGTGAAGAGAAATCCCACAGAATGGGAGAAAATCTTCACCAGCGGCATGTCTGATAGTAGTTTAACGTTCAGAATATATAAAGAACTCAAAAAACAGATAATTAAGACAAGAAGTAACCCAATTAAAAGATGGGCTAAGAAGCTGAACAGAGAGTTCTCAAAAGAAGAACTAAAGGTGACTAAGAATATCTTAAAAGGTGTTCAGCATCATTAGTAATTAGGGAAATAGGGAAATAAAAATTAAAACCACATTAGGATTTCATATTACCCCAGTCAAACTCACTAAGATCAAGAGAACAAATGATACCAAATATTGGAGAAGATGTGGGGAAAGGGGAACACTCATCCACTGCTGGTGGGGCGGCAAACTTGTTCAACCCCTATGGAAAGCAGTGTGGAGAGTCCTTAAAAAAACTAAATATGAACCAAACATTTGACCCAGTTATACCACTCCTTGGCATATAACCAAAGAACTCGTCCTATTGCAAAGACACTTGTACGTGCATGTTTGTTGCTGCTCTTTTCACAAGAGCTAAGAGATGGAAGCAACCTAAGTATCACTCAACTAACGAGTGGGTAATGAAAATGTGGTTCATTTATACAATGGAGTTCTACTCAGCAGTAAAGATGAAATCATGGAATTTACAGGTAAATGTATGGAACTAGAAACTGTTACAGTAAGTGAAGTAACACAGGCTCAGAAAAACAAATGATTTATGTTCTTCCTTACACGTGGATTCTAGCACTAAATCCTTATAAGTGAGGATGTATCCAGACATAACTACAGGAACCAGGATAATGAAAAGGAACCAGGGAGGTAAAGGAAAAGGAGGACCCTGAGAGAGAAGAACATTAGGAAACAGATGTTACTAAGGGAGATATGGATTAAAATAGGGTTATGTAAATGGCAAGGGGGAGGGAGGGTTATACAAGGAACCTTGATGATAAAGGGAAAGAAGGAGCTCAAGAGAGTTGGGACCATAGGAGAAGGGTATTATTAAGGGAGACATGGGAAAAATGGGAGCACTTTAAATGGGGAAACCGTGGTAGAAGGGTTAGACAGTGAGAGAGATAAATAATGCCTAGCTAGTTTTAAAAAACCAGAGGGAACCATATTAGCCCTGCAGCCTACTGACAAATTATACATTCAACTAGTTCAAGGAATAAAATATATGTCTAGTCAAAGGTAATCTGAACATTTGGTTTTTGCCAAGCTTTATCTACACAGCACATGGTTATTAAAGTACCAGACTGGTGGAACTAACCTTGGATGTTTAACAGCCATACTTTGAGGCCTATACTAATCTGGTCAGAGGGATTTAAAGGATAATTTTTGCTCCTTGCCCTCCAAGATCAACTAAGTTCCAGGAGATAATGGAGCACCTCTCAAAATGTTCTGTAACTGTGGTGAGCCACCTGTCCTCCTGTTCAGAGAGGCTGTGGAAACCCCACCAGATGGACTTGAGCCAGTCTCCAGTCTACAAAGAGGAGAGTCAGCACAGAGGAAACATTTCCTCCATGCTTCCAAGTGAAGCCAGTCACGATCAAGCAGGACCTTTGACTTGTCTTCACATAGATTGAACTGGTAAAAGGAAGGTGCCATGGAGCTCCTTCCAAGCCCATGTGACCCCTGAGGAACAGATCCTCAGATGACCTTAAGAGTAAAAATAAACTGGTTAATCTGGGCCAACTTTATGGTCTTAAACACCTGAAATGGAAGTATAACCAAAGATTAAAGTGATCAGTATATGAGTCCATGTATACAGCTAAAGGCTACATAAAAGGAAACAATGCCAGAGAGGAGATGCCTTCCTCTGAGTTGTTGGCGAGGGTGACCCAAGAGACTCTCAGACAGTAACCCTGCATAGAACTTGGAAAATGAACAACAGACCCCAATCTTATCTAAAGGAATGTTGGCAACATATTGTTGCTTTATGAGAAAGAGCTGATCTTCCTAAAAACAGGGGACTCTATATAGGCTGACTAGACTCAGCAGATGGACTTGCACTGGGGAAAGGCTGGGGGCACTGACAACACAGTGTACAGTAACAAGGACGACAGAGTATATGGGCTCCAGTGGCAGGCAGGGAGGCTATGGGATGGTGCCATTTGGCATGCAGGTATGGAGATGAATAAAATTGTTTGGGATGTTCTGTATGAAATACAAAAAAAAAAAAACCATTAAAGGGTCCCTACAAAAATGTCATGTTTACTCAAATTCTAGTGTCTATTATTATGCAGATATTCTTTGAATTTTTTCTTAAATGAATTTCTGAATGGTAGAAATAGCTTTTAAGGATTCATTGACTGAGACTGTATTGACCTGGAGAGATTATGGTAGGATCTTCTTATAAAATGAAAAAGTAGTTTTCTACATTTGTGAATCTTGTCTTCTACTTTGGAGAAAAAGCAATGGCAACTGATGCCAAGATTATATGAGAAGTATAAGCCAGAATGAACATATTGCTGCATTTAAAAAAATTCTTAGTGCAAGAGTAGGAAGGTGGAGAAAGACTTTCAGTGGAGTGATCCTAATTGAGAAATGAAAGATAAGTAACAGAAAGAAAAGGTAGAATGTATTCAGGTAGTGGCTATTGCAACACAAATACCTGAAGGTTGTGAAAGAGTCTTGCATGAAAATCACAAAGCTGGGGATGTTGCTTAGTTGGTAGAGAGTTTGTCTAACAGGCACAATGCCCTGGATTTGCTACCCAGCACCACATAAAACCATGGATGGTGACACATACCTGTCATGTCATCACACCACTAAGGGGCAGGGCAATCAAGAGTTCAAGGTCATTCTCAGCTACATAACCATGTGGGGCAATCTGGGAATATATGAGAGGTGCCCTAAACACATATACCTCGTTTTCATTAAAGAGTGTAGTATGTGAGAAAGAAAATGGAATGAAATGAGAATGATAGGTGGGAAGGTTCCAAATCATAAGTAGCTTTCTAACAATCAAAATGTGCTTGAAATATGCCATAAATAAATAAAAAAGAACCATGAGCAGTGTTTTAGTAGTAGTGATGTGCTATTACTTGAGTTTTAAAATAGGCATAAAGCTGGTTGGGGTGGCTCACACTTTTAATCCAAGCACTCAAGAGGCAGAGGCAGGTGGATCTCAGTGAGAATGAGATCAGCCCAGTCTACACAGTAAGTTCCAGGTCAGCAAAGGCTATAAGGAGCCAGCCTAAATTTAAAAAAAAAAACTAAAAAATAGGCATAATGTCTGATGTGTGCAGACTGTATTGTAGGATGCACCTTATCCACATGGTTGCTCTATCTTTCCTGTCATCCTTTTTCTGTATCCTCATGCAGTCCAGGAGACTACTCTTATAAGGGCACTAACCCCATCATGAGGGCTCCACTTCATCTCCAAATACCACCATATTAGGGATCTAGGCTTTAACATGAAAGGGGAACACAATTCAATCCATAGCAGAGGACAGCAATGGAAACTGTGGGTGTTTTCTTTGCCTTCCAACACATATTTTCCCTTCTCTCAGGAATAATGTCTTTCTGTTCCATTAGGAGGTAATCTTTACCTTTTCTCTGTCATTGTGACTTGGATGAGACTGACTCTACATGAACCAGAATTCCATATAACTACCTTGACAAACAAAAGCAATGGCCCAAGACTTGGTTAGAGTATGGTTCAAGAAAGTTTTACCTTAGATTGCCAGTAGGGCAAGTAATTAGGAAGTGTTATAATGTTACTACATCAAAATTGGGAAGGAAAGTGTTCTAGTTTGCTTCACTGTTGCTGAGATATAACACCATGACCAAGAGCAACTTGAGGGAGAAAAGGGTTTATTTGACTTACAGGTTAGAGTCCATCATCAAGGGAGGACAAAACAGAAACTCAGCCAGGAACGTGGAGGCAGGAACTGAAGCAGAGACCAAGAACGAAAGCTGCTTACTGGCTTATTCAGTTACTTTTCTTATACAGTCCAGGCCCACCTGCCCATGGATGGCACGATCCACAGTGGGATGGGCCCTCCTACACCAATTAGCAATTTTTAAAAATGCTTCACAGACATGCCTACAAGCCAATCCAATAGAGGCAGTTCTTGAAGAGGGTTCCTTTCCCCAGGTGTCTCTAGTTTGTGTCTAGTGGACAAAAACTATCCAGCAGAGAAAGTTTAACTGACATTGAATTAAATGAAATGAGAAGACATTTGTAATAGTCTAGAAAAGGATGATGGTGAACCCATTTCAGAGGGAATAAAATAGGAGTCTGCACTAGTAGAAATACAGCATTAAAATATTTGGCCTCTAATGGACTAGATAGAAATGATAACTATGAATGCTTCAACTTTTCTTTGTGTGATTGTATAAATAGTCATGCCAAACAGCATATTAAAAACAAAACATACAACTGGTAAATAAAGAAGTCAGAGAAAACTGTCCTTGGGCTAACAATCTAAGATACCGGTAGTATTTTTGTGTCTTTCAGTGGCTACATCAAGATGACAATTAGTATATGAATCTGAATCTTAGGAGATAGGTAAGGTCTGTATAAAAACAGATGAAACCAGATATGGAGTGAACATAGACAGACCTCAGCAGTGCTCAAATCCGGTCTTCTCTTTTCAGTTCTTTATTAGTATATATTAGTGGTATAAAATAATGAGTGTCACTATGTCATTTCAGATTTAGTGTTGGGGCACTCCAATAGACTAGAAAGCAGCAGACTAAGGAAAATGATGAAAGTTGTAGTTATTCATTATTCATTATATCATTTTACTTGACATAAGTTAAAAATGCCAGTCCTGGCAGATGCTTTACAAAAATATTAAATATGGTCGTTATACTAAAAATAATCACCTGCAATCCATTGAATCTATCAAAGCAAATGTCTGTAGAGACTACTTTACAATTATTCAGAAAATTTGTTTAATTAAAATGTTTATTCAATTGCACTGAAAAAAGCTGACCATTTTATTATGCACCCAGAAAAAAAATGGTGTAGGCTCTGAATACTTTATGAAACTACCGAATCTTACCAACCCTGAAACTCATTTCAATTCTAATTTTCAGAGTGATGAGAAGTCAAGAGGGCTGTCACAGAGCAGAGGCCAATTTAGTGAGGAAAGCATTGGTGACTTGTCATGTTCCCTCCGCCTCTTTTCAAGTGCAGCATCTTGGATGAACCAAATGTTCTGCCTTACTGAGGACTTAATAAAATGAACAAAATGTGTAAAGTACACTGGAACTATTCTAAATTCAGACAGAATGTAATTATTTATACTATTGTGAAACAAAATCATTAGTTTGTGCTCAGTGACTCAGCTTAGTTTCTTTTTTAGTAACATAAGAACAGCATATTCATAACCAAGAGTAGGCACTTAACAGCAATACGTTTGTTTGTATGAAGCAAAGCATTTCTACATATAGCATGGAGGAAATTCATCTTTAAAGTAACATAAGTCTCCTTAATTAAAAGGAATGAAACATCTTTATTTAAATGTCAGCAGCTGTCTAGACAACGGAAGTGCTATACTAAATGAGAAAGACAATTTACTTCTGACTTCACATTCAAGTTAACAGAAGGGTAAGTTGATAGGAACTTAAGTACTGATAATGATCTTTATATAAATTCAGAAAAAGAAGGATTGAGTGAAGAGTAGGTATACTCACTGGAATTATGGGCAGTCTGCCAAATGTGCAGCCTCCTGCTTCCATTATAGGCCATATATATTATGTTCATATTTCCACAGTTGCCAAATCATAGTCCATTGACAATAGAAGGAAATCCTATCCCATGTCACACCTACAAGACAGCCTTCCTATATCATATGTAGATGAATTCTCAAGGTAAAGCATTTTCCTTTCCTCAAATGGATTTTAGGATGTCTTTGATATTTATTTACTCCAGCTTCTGTGTAATGTCTATGTGGATGATGTACAGACAGAAGCAAAAAGCTATCCCAATCTCTTGCCTCACTGATGATTCTTAGTATGTCACCTCCCTAAAAGGTCATCCTACTCATTACATCTTTGCCCACAAAATCTTTCCACTAGGATTTCTAGAATTCTCCTTATAAAGTCAGCAATCTCATACTAGTTTCCCCCAAAATATTCCTTTTACTAAAAAGCAGGCTAATGAGGAACCCTCTACAGCTATCTCAAGAAGAGATGCTTTAGTCATTAATATTCTAAGAAATAGCCAGGCATGGTGGCTCACACCTTTAATTCCAGCACTTGGGAGGCAGAAGCAGGCTGATCTCTGTGAATTTGAAACGATGCTGGTTTACATAGTAGGTTTCAGGCCAGCTGGGGCTACAGGGAGACCCTGTCTCAAAAAGACCTAATAATTAATAATAATAATAATAATAATAAAATAGTAATAATAATAGCAAGTGGCAATAGCCATTGATTATGCACTTTCTATGTACAAGCATTATAACAAGCTCTATACAATCTTATTTTCTGAACAAATTTCATGAATATTTCATTTAAATATCACAATTCTTTAAACTGGTTATTTTTATCCATATCGTACCTACCTGAAACTGAATCATAGTGAAAATAAATGCATTTCTCAAAGTTACAGACATGCAGAAAGTAATGTAATCTAAGCAATGTGAATCTAGGACAGGTATTCCTAGGTAGTTTCCTTGTCCTAAGTAGCTCACAGGTTAAACTGGTGTTAATAATTCTCATTATGAAAGGTGGGCATGGTGGTGCATGCCTTTAATCCCAGCACTTGGGAGGCAGAGGCAGATCTCTGTGAGACTGAGGTCAGCCTTGTCTGCATATGGAGTTCCAGGCCAGGTAGGAGTACAGGGAAGCCCTGTCTCAAAAAAAAATGTATTCTCATTATGGCCTTGTGCTACCAACGCCCTAGCCATTATATTTTATTTTTCCTAGTGTTGAACCTAGGTAGCCTGGGGAAGAATTCTGCCACTGAGTTACATCCATGACACTCTTCCATTTTCTTAAACAAAAGTCTTGTTTGTGGTTTTCATCTACCAACACCCTGAACAGCCCATCTTATTCACAAAGGAATTTAATACCTAGTTCAAGTGATGTCTCCCCTTTCCTGTTATTGTCATAGGCTTGGGAAACTAAGTAAACATGAAAAACCTATTCATCCTTGTATTTTGATTGTTCTCACACTTCCTCAACATTTATCATACATATCATATCATCTTCTTATGAAGGAAAACTTCCCCTTCTAAAGTCACAAGCATTTCATTCTCATGAAAATTCTCACTTACCAGTCCAAGAGCCCTAAATCCAAATAATCTTCAGCCTCTTTAAAGCTTCAGTTTTATCACTCCTTTATTTTCTGTACACAATATTGTAGTCTGCAAACTTTCAACTGATCATACAATACTTTGCTTCAATCATTCTGTTATCATTACCCTGAGCCTCCCTTGTCAGTTTTCTCAATGCCTCTTCCTCCAACTAGAATCCAAAAAGTTCATGTATAATGTTTCAGTATCTGCATTCAGACAAATGAATACTCCTAAACTAACTAGCATTTCTATAATTTTATCAACAGTCTGATCTATCCTTGAGGCCACTCTGGTTCCCATTGTGACTTCCAGGTGGGCTGTGACAAGGGAGACCCTGTCAAAAAAAATCAACAAAATAACAACAAAAAAGTCCAATCTATCCAAAATATCCTCTAATGTCATTATTATTTTCTAATATTATTCTCTGGTCACCTTAATCTAATGTCTATAAAAACTATCATAAACTTTTTTATTATTAGATACATTGATACTTTATATTCTTTATTCTCTAAAAATAGTTGCATGGTGCTATAAATGGGTAAAGGGAAATAACAGTATAAGAAGGGTTAAATGGGGTTGGCGTGGGAGGGCAGGGTAAAGGAAGGAACAAAGAGATGAAATAATGAACATTACTTTTGAAACAGTTATATGGAAACCTAATAATGTAGAAACTTCTTAAAATATATTACATATACATGGATAAAAAGAACTTAAATGGAGTTACCCTATATCAGGGTGACAGTGCCCCTACTGGACACCATAGGCTAGCAAATAAAACACCCACTGCTAGGAATGGGATACTTCTTTTAGAGTGATTGGCCAATGGGTTCCCATACATCCCCAAAATTTGCCAGTGGTCTTGGTTATACTTCAGAACTTGACAATAAAACCATATTACTGAAGACACCACATACTTGAGTCTTAAAACATGGAGAAACAAAACTGATACTGATATGGAAGCTTCATCCCCACTGGCTAGCTTTCACAACACTAGAAGGTTCTATGCATACAACCAAAAGAGAAAAAAAAATCAGTCTTACCCAGCTATGAACCCTGTCAGTTATATTACTAACCTGCCTGGCAAGACATGCCCACTGATACAGTAGTGGCATGAATTTCATGGGAGTAACCAAACACTTTCTTATTGGATTTAAGGTCCTTTCCACGGAATGATGCCCATATCTGGCACCATTATCAGGGCCAAGAACCTACGGCTAGAAAAGTCATTGACCCTAGGGAATCTACTACTATTATACTAAATGGGCATAGTATTAAACAGATTCCTAATAACTTACTGCTATACCCATAGATTAGTGCATCTCTTGACTCTCATTAGAGAACCTTCTTTTGGCAGTAGACACTGAGTAACTGGTCAAGGTGCAGAGAATGAGAGACTGGAATGCTCTAAACGGAATATTTCATATTCCATCCTCCCAAGACACAAGGATCATTGCAGAAGAGGGGGCAGAAATATTGTAAGAGCCAGAAGTGGTGAGTGATACAAGGAAACAATATTTTCCAGACACAACAGTGTAGGTGTACATAAGAACTCATAGCAATTGTGACAGCATGTGAAAGACTTGCTCAAGTTCAAGTTAAACAAAATCCCAGCATAGAGAAGACAGGTGGGCATGATGTTCCTCCCCTATATAAGGAAATAATGGAACCTGACAGTTGCTGGGAGGAGGAGAGTCAGTTTTCTTTAAGGGTGTGGCCCCTAATAGGTTGCCCACACTCCAGTGGATGACCACACACCAATGGATTACCACACTCACAAGAGTATATGGGCAGCCAAAACTGGACATGATGGATTTAAAAAACAGAAAAGAGAACAAAGTTCAATAGGTAGGGAAGAGGGGTGGACCTGACAGGAGTTGGGAAGGAAAGGTGAATATGATCAAAATGTATTGTATGAAATGCTCAAAGAACTAAAAAATGAAGAAGAAGAAGAAGAAGAAGAAGAAGAAGAAGAAGAAGAAGAAGAAGAAGAAGAAGAAGAAAAGATTTGTCCAATCTCCTTATGCTTGCATATTTTCTGTAGTTTGTCTTGAACAGAACACATGAAATTATTTTTTTAATATTCTATTTCTTGTTTTTATTTTATGAATGTATTGCATACATGTATTTAAGTGTACCTGTGTCATGCAATGCACACAGAGCTCAGAACAGTTCATCAGATCCCCTGGAACTGGAGTTACAGATGGTTGTTCGCCTCAATGGGGGTGCTAGGAACTGAACCCAGGTCCTCTGCAAGAGCAGCCAGTGTTCTTAATCACTGAGCCATCTCTCTAGCACCATGATTTTTTTTTTAGTAATTTCATTGTGCTTAAATAATATGGCAAAAGCCATCAGAAAAGAATTCTTTCAAAACTCTGCTGTCAAATCTTTCAGAGATATGTTTTGGTACCAATATTTTCCTAATACCTTTCTTATTTAAGAAACAGTATATGGGGAGGGGAGGTAGAGAGATAGATTAGCAGTTAAGAGCACTGATTGCTCTTGCAGAGGACCAACGTTCTATTCCCAGCACCCACATGGTGGTTAACAACTACAGTTCCATAGGATTCAATGACCTCTTCTGACCTCTGTGGGTATTACACAACCTGGGTGTACTTACATACATGCAGGCAATACACTCATAGACATAAAATAAAAATAATAAATAAAATAATTTTTAAAAGAAACTATATGTTTGTCTTTTGTATAAGCCCTTCTAAATCTGTGGGTTGTCACAATGGCCTCTCTGACA
>NW_008342003.1:2933843-2947862 GCF_000622305.1 Nannospalax galili
TATACTGTTTATAAATATCTTGTCAAGTGTATATTTTTTTAAAAAATGATTTTTTTTTTTGCTAAGAGAAGAAGAAAATAGAATCGAAATGTTCAATAAAAGCAGAATGGGGTGTGATTCAGTGGCAGAACACATACTTAGCATGAAAGAGGCTCAGGATTCCATCTCCAGCATCATCATCACTCACCTCAGGGGTCTCCATGTCCTTGCAGCTCCTTCAGGGCAATCGCAGTTACAGCCCAGCTGCCTGAGGGTGTCAGAGGCCAACCACAAACCATAAAGTGTATTTCTTACTGTTTTTGGTCAACAATTTATATAAATACCCAAAACAAAGACTTCCTAATTTAACACTAAGTAGTTAGTCATGAACAATTGGTATTTTTAATGTTCCTTTTCTTGCTATTTAAAACACACTGGATTATTTTTCTCTTTATCTCTGAATTATTGTACCTAAAATCAGAAAAAGAAAAAAAAAACTCACTTCCAAGTATTCCTTCATCCTGTGTCTTTTTTGCATGTAGGTAAGTGCACCTGTGTCATGCAATGCCCACAGAAAGAGGCTGCCGGATCCCCTGGAACTGGAGTTACGGACAGTTGTTAGCTGCCATGTGGGTACTGGGATTTGAACCTGGGTCTTCAACAGCCAGTGTTTTTAACTGCTGAAGCATCTCTCCAGCCCCACATCCTATGTCTTTTGTATGTTTAGATTTGTCAAGAAGTTGACATCTAATTTTTATTCCACTGACTTCTTAGGCCAATTATCTGTCCTATGCTCCAGTAGTTCACAGAGGAGGCTTTCTATATTTCTCAGCTCCAGCTAATGAAATTCAATTTACATGCTCCAGCCTTCATCCTATTTACTTATTCAATACCAAAATTTGGCAGAGTTGATTGCTCCCTCCTTCTGGAAATGATTTGCTTCAGTTCTATAAGACAATGCATTGCTGTATTCCTTCCTTCCCTCTGTCTACCCTCATTCAATCTTTTTGCTGAATCCTTCTCTATTGGACTTTAAGATTTTGGAAAGATTTCTACATTTTGCTCTCCTCTCTCAGCATTTCATTTACATCGTCAGTTTAGCTCTTGTTCTAGCTCACTTGCTCACTCTTCAAATCATGTTGTTTTAGGAAAATGCAAAATCTTTAGACCAGAGACCTTTGGACACTGACCATGTTATAGCCTCCTCCCCCTACCAGGAAAATACAGGAATGTTCTCAGTAACGCAGAGCTCAAAGCTTCTTCTGAACCAATTCCAGGTGTTCATTTATGGTTCTACAACAGAAATACCGCTTTTCAAATTCTCTGCTTGTGTGCTTATGATTCTGAACACTTTTACAACATTTAGCGTTGATTATGTTTTTTGACATATCAAATGGTATCAAGATTTTATATAAATTTTTCACTTATTTAAATTCAAGGTTTCTTTTTTCTTTATAGACATTGAATGTCCCTGGAAGTTAACAATTTCACTGGAAAGTCAGTTGCAAGTCTTTGAAGGTGACAAGCTCAGCATCTAAAGGGTAGATACTCATGATCTATGAGTCATCACACCAACCTTCCCTAGCTTTGAAAATAATCTATTTCAAAAGATTTTAGCAACTTCTTTAATCTTTCATTGTGTTACCTAGAATATGACCAGAAATCCTTTTCAACTATCTCAATAACAAAATGGAGCTCAGCTTTTTCATCTTGTATATTTTTTTCTAAGTACTGTAAATCACTTGTTTGGTGCTTTAAAGACCATATGATATTGCATATAATATTATTGCATATGCATGTAATATTCCAGTAACAAGTACTCTTCCACTTATAACTTTCAACCTTCCAAATCTATTTTATGCTCCTTTGCATCCAATAGTTTTCATTTTAATATTTCATCTAATAATTTTTTTATCTTTTTTTTGAGACAGGGTCTTTCTGTAGCCCCAGCTGTCCCAGAACTCACTATGTAGACCACGCTGGCCTTGAACTCACTGAGATCCACCTGTCTCTGCCTCCCGAGTGCTGGGATTAAAGGCATGCTCTACCATGCCTGGCCTCATCTAATAATTTAGTGAATTTTGAGTTATAGCTAAGATTCCAAATTAGGTAGGTATGGTAGTGTACCCCATTAATCCCAGCACTTGGGAGATAAAGGCAGGTGGATCTCTGTGAGATCAAGCTCAGCTTGGTCTACATAGCAAGTTCCAGGGCAGCTGGGATTACAGGGAGACCCTGTCTCAAAATATATTTAATTAAAATCCAGTCTTCTCCTTGGATATCAATTTTCAAATTGTCTAGCTCAGCTGACAATTAGGTAAATATAGACCTACACAATTAGGTCTCCATAAAATAAGGGCCACACTGCCACTCATTGTTTTATCAAAGTGATGACAATGAGACTGGAAATTTAACTTGAATTAAACAATGTATTTCAAAATGTTAAAAACAGACAATACATTTCTGAAAAAGTTGAGAGCTTCTCTGCACTCCCATACCCTAGAGTTTGAGCCCTGAGCTCTGTGGCTGTCACTATGCTACAAAATAAATATATTGAATTACACTGTAAATTCCATGAATATTCTTTGTATTACCACAAGAAAAAAAAGAAAGTCGTGAGCCCCATGAACTTTCAAAGAAGGAAATTTTTTTTAAAAAGACTGGTTTGAAGGCTAAGATATACCTTATATAGCACCATCCTGAGAAAATGCAAATGAAAGGCTATCAAGATTCATGAAAAGGCAGACACCAAACAAAAGAAAATATGTAAAGACTCCACAAAGAGCAGTACCTGTCATCTGTAAGATAGAGAGATTCCAGAGCAAAAGTATTTTCCAACATGATTAAGCAAAAGCAGAAAGAGAAGGCCAGAAGGAAGGAAAATGGGAAATCCCTCTGCCTGAAGTTTATGAGGAAGGAGACACAGAAGTATTGAAAATTATTCAAACAAGAAAGTGAAATAAAAAGGGATTAATTACTTCTCTGTTGCTGTGATAAAACACCATGACTAAGGCCACTTATACAAGGGAGAGTTTACTTGGCTTGGACTACTCCATAATGGTGAAGGAGGCAGGAAGGCATGGCAGCAGAGGTGGCCAGGGCAGAAGGTCAATTGATCACATCTTCAAGCAGGCACAGGAAGCAGAGAATGACTGGAAATCTTGCAAGGTTTAAGAACTCTTACATCAAATACCCAGTGACTTGCTTCCTCTAGCAAGACCTCACCTCCAAAAACATCACCACCAATTGGGGACAAACTGTCTAAATACTTGGAGTCTACCAGGGATAGTCTCATTCAAATCACCACAGCATGGAAATGGATGGGTTACTAAAGTTTGCTTTGTTGGTGATGGTTTTATAAGAAACCCACCTAAATAAGAAAGGTTCATTAGGCAATGGGCTTACATTTCCAAAAGGCCCACATAACACAACCTGAGTTAAAAGTTGTCTTTTTCCACCAATACTTGGTGTGGAAAAAAAGTTCATCATTCCCCAGGATACATCATTCAAGTTGTAATCCTGAAAGTGAGTAAGTTGGGCCTTGTAACACAAGGAGGCAAGATTATTTGGGGAAAGTATGCCCATGTTACCAACAATCTTAAAAATGATGGGTGCATAAATGCAGTCTTGCTGGCTTGATAGCAGTTTCATACAAGTTCCTTCTGCTCATTATTGAAGAGTACAAACCAGTCAGAAAATAACTGTTATTATCATGTCCCAACATACTACCAACCAGCTTTACTTTTGTGCAGTCAACAAAAGAAGTGTTTATTAAATTGTAAAAAAACAAAAAAGTATGTCATATGACATATATTTACTCATTATGCATACAACAAACAATATGTAGCAATCATGCATATAGAAGTTAAGAAATGGTCACATTCACTCCATTTTTCCTATAACCTCATCAACTGATTATTCCTACTACCCACCCAGAATGTTTTAGGTTTTGGTTTTAAGAAAACTATTAAAATACATTCATCTCTGTCACTTTGTCCCTGAGAATTATAAAAATGAATTATATTTGCAATATTTCACCATTGCATTAATAGTCAAAGAGATACAGAAATCAGTAAGATCATAAATGTTTTATTAGTGTAAGCTATTAAACTAAGCATTTGAATTCAATAGCCTTAGTTTTCATAAGAAAAAGAAATTATTGAAACATGACATTTTATCCATTAAGTGGCCTGACTTGGAGGAAGAAGACTAAATTATCAAGCTACCAATGAGAAAAAAATAACTGAATTTATTTTAGAAATTTATACTCAATGAGTAAACATACACTTATTGAAAACATTGTCATATATTTAAGCCCTGATAATATTGTTATTGATGTTACTGAAAAATACCTCATCCCTGAGTGAACTAATTTATGAATGCTGAAAGTATCAGCAATCACAATTGTTTCCCACACAGAGAGGACTCGGAGTATCAGACTGGTGCCTGACTTGGGCCTCTGTGTGAGCTCATGAGTAGCTGGAGTGAAGGCATCTGGTCCTTCCAATATAAAACCAAAAAGAGAGAACCTGAAGCCTAGACCAACCAGCTTTACATATTCAATAAGAAAACAACAAAGGCACATCAATAATAGAAACACAATCAGACTTAACGAAGAAAGATGTGAGTTTCATACCAGACTCACAACCAAAAAAAGAAAGAAAGAAAGAAATCCACATGCCAAAATCACAATGGAAAAATACTACTATGGAAAACAAAAATAATATGTTCCCACTAAATACCTCAAGCCCTACAGAAGAGTTCTACAAGGAGAACCCCTTAGAGATAATCCAGGACAGAATTTAAAAGAACAATCATAAACATGATTAAAGAACTCAATGAATTTAAAGACTATACAAACAAATCAAATAACTAAAAGAGGATACAGATAAACTTCTGACTGAATTCACAAAAGAGATAGAAATGTTGAAGAAAACACAGGCTGAAATGGAGAAGAAAGTGGAAAAACTCAATAAGTCAATTTGAAACAACAGAAGAAAGCCTCACCAATAGAATGAATGAAATGGAAAACAGAATGTCAAGACTGGATGATAAAGTTGAACAAATGGATTTCTCAAGCAAATATTATATAAAACTTTTAAAAAGGAATAGAATATTCAGGATATGTGGGACATGGTGAAAAGACCAAATTTACACATCATAGGCATAGAGGAAGGAGAATTTCAGGTTAATGGTAATGACCAAATCTTTAACAAGATTGTAGAAGAAAATTTCCCAAATTAAGGAAAGACATACCCATACAAATACAAGAAGCACATAAAACACCAAATACATAGGACTGGAAAAGAAACGCCCAACAGCATATCATAGTAAAAACACAGAACAAAGAATACTGAAAGCTGCAAAAGAAAAACAAGGCACATATAAAGGAAAGCTCATCAGAATTATAGCTGACTTACCAGTGCAAACCATGAAAGCCAGAAGAGCTTGGACCAAAGTATTCCCATTATTAAATGACTATAGAGGTCAACCAAGAATACTTTACCCAACAAAAAATGTCAATTATAATTGAAGGGGAAAGAAAAATCTTCCATGGCATGAATAGGCTGAAAGAATACATGCCCACAAAACCAGTCCTTCAGAGAATACTTGAAGCAATAGAAATAATAAAAAAAGAATGAGTATATCCAAGGGGCAACAGAAACAAAATGAAGGTATAATTGTGGAAATACAAAATTAGACCAAGAATTAAAACAGAAATTAAAATGACAGCGACCAATACACATCTTTCAATAATAACTTTAAATATTAATGAACTGAACTTCCTAGTCAAAAGACAAAGGCTAATTGAATGGAATAAGAAACAAAATCCATCTTTTTTCTGTCTGCAAGAAACCCATCAGACTTTCAAGGTTAGGAATTACCTTAAAGTGAAAGGATGGAAGAGAACATTCCAAGAAAATGGTACGAAGAAACAACCAGAGGTTGCAATTCTAATAGCTGAGAAAATAGACTTCAAACTAAAACTAATCAGAAAAGATAAAGAGGGTCACTTCATTCTTATCAAAGGAACAATTAACCAAGATAATATTACAATCATGAATATATATGCACCAAACTCTGATGCACCTAATATCATAAAAAGTTCTACTGGACTTTAAGAAACATATTAATCCAAGCTCAGTAATAGTAGGGGACTTCAGTACTCCACTGTCTCCATTAGGCAGGCCAACCAGAAAAAGGATAAACAGAGAGACACCTGAATTAAATGTTACCACACATTAAATGGACTTAACAGACATCTACCAAATAATCCACCCAAACACCAAAGAATACACTTTCTATTCATCATTCCATAGAACTTGCTATAAAATTGAACACAAACTGGGGCACAAAACAAACCTCAACAAATATTTAAAAAATTAAAATAATACCATGCATTCTCTCACACCACAATGCACAAATCAACACCAAAAGAAGCCCTCGTAATTACACGGACTCATGGAAATTAAACAGCACACTCCTGAATAATTAAAGGGTCAAAAAATAAATCAATAAAGAAATAAATGTATTCCTGGAACTAAACAAAAAGGATAATATAATACAACAAAACCTCTTGGATGCTTTAAAAGCAGTTCTAAAAGGGAAGTTTACAGCTTTAAGTGCCTACATTAAAAAAATAAGAAGAGCATAAATAAATGACTTAACCTTGCAACTCAAGACTCTGGAAAGGCAATAACAAGTGAAACCCAAACTCAGCAAATAAGAAGAAATTTTAAAAAATGAGGAGCAGGAATTAATGAAATAGAAACAAAGAAAAAATACAAAGAAATAATGAATCTAAGAGATACTTCTTTAAAAAGCAAACAAGATAGGCAAACCCTTAGCTCAGTTAACCAAAATAAAGAAAAAGCAAATATAAATCAACAAAATCAGAGGTGAAAGGAGAAACATCACAACAAACAATAAGATTCAGAACATTATAAGTGAATACTTTAAAGACTTATACTCTATTAAATTCAAAAAACTAAAAGAAATGGATGGATATCTAAAATCATGGGAATCACCAAAGCTAAATAAAGAAGACGAGATCAAAAGTTTAAACAGATCTATTACATATAAGGAAATTGAAACAGTAATACAAAAACTCCTGACTGAAAAAAGCTGAAATCCAGATAGATTTACAGCAGAATTCCACCAGCATTTAAAGATCTACAACCAATACTACTTAAATTATTCAAATACATAGAAACAGAAGGAGAACTCCCAAACTCCTTCTATGAAGCCAGCATCACTCTAATACCCAAATCTGGTGAGAAAGAAAGAAAGAAAGAAAGAAAGAAAGAAAGAAAGAAAGAAAGAAAGTAAGAAAGAAAGAAAGAAAGAAAGAAAGAAGGAAAGAAAGAAAGAAAGAAAGAAAGAAAGAAAGAAAGAAAGAAAGAAAAAAAGAAAGAAAAAAAGAAAGAAAGAAAGAGACCCATAGATGCAAAAATTCTCAACACAATGCTTGCAAACTGCATACAGCATAAATATACACATCAAATTAACCATCCACTGTGATCAAGTCGGGTTTCTTCCAGAGATGCAGTGATGGTTCAATATACTTAAATCAATAAATGTCATAAATCATATAAATGGATTCAAAGACAGAAATCACATGGCCATCTCAACTGATGAATAAAATGCCTTTGACAAAATTCAGCATGCATTTATGATAAAAGTCCTATAGGAAATTGTACTGGAGGGAACATACCTCAACATAATTAAAGCTACATAGATCAAACCCGCATCCAATATCATTATAAAAGGAAAAAAATACTAGAAGCACTCACATTAAAATCAGGAATCAGACAAGGATGTCCACTATCTCCACTCTTTTTATAGTGCTTGAAAATCTGCTAGAGCAAAAGACAAGAGAAGGAAATTAACGAGCACTAGTTGGAAAAGAATAGGTCAAATTATCCCTTTTAGCAGATGATGTGATACTATACCCAAAAGGTCCCAAAAATTCCACTAGAAAACTCTGAGAAGTGATTTACACTGTCAGTAAAGTGTCAGGTTACAAAATTAATCCACAAAAATCGTTGACCTTTGTAGATACCAACAGCAAGCAATCAGAGAAAAAGTACATGGAAACCCTCCTATTCACAATAGTCTCCAAAAAATAAAGTATCTCAGAATAAACCTGACCAAAAACATCAAAGATATCTACAATGAAAATTTTAAATCATTAAAGAGATTGAGGAAGACACCAGAAGATGGAAGAACCTCTCATGCTCATGGATTGGAAGAATTAATATTGTGGAAATGACCATCCTACCATAAGCAATATATATATTCAATGTAATACCAATAAAAATCCCCATGACATACTTCGCAGAATTAGAAAAATATTCTAAAATTCATATGGAAGCACAAAAGACCCAGATAGCCGAAGCAATCCTGAGCACAAAGAACAATGCTGGGGGAATTTCTACATCAGATCCCAAACTATATTATAGAACTATAGTCATAAAAATAGCATGGTACTGGCACAAAAATAGGCACAGAGATCAATGGAACACAATAGAAGACCCAAACATGAGTTCACATAATTTCAGCCACCTGATATTTGATCAAAGATGCCAAGAACACACATTGGAGGAAAAACAGCATCTTCAAAAACTATTCCTGGCAAAAGTGGATCTCGACCTGTAAAAGAATGAAATTAGACCCTTATCTTTCACCTTGTACAAAAGTCAATTCGAAATGGTTCAAAGACCTCAATGTGAAATTCTGAGACTGTTAGAAGAAAACATAGGCAGTACCCTACAAGATAAAGGTGTAGGAAAAGACCTTCTAAATCAGACATCAGTTGCTCAGGCATTAAAGTCAACAATCAACAAGTGAGACCTCATTAAACTAAATGCTCCTATACAGTGAAACAACCAAGGAAGTGAAGGGAAAACCCAGAATGGGAGAGAATATTCACTGGTGAGACATCTGACAAAGGTTTAATATTTAGAGTTTATAAAGAAGTCAAAAAACAAAGAGTCAAGAAAACAACTGGTCCAATTAAAAGACGGGTAAAGATCTGAACATAGAGTTCTCAAGAGAAGAAATAAAGATGCCTAAGATACATCTTAAAAAGAGTTCAACATCATTAGTAATTAGGAAAATGAAAATTAAAACTACCTTAAGATTTCATCTCATCCCAGTCAGACTGGCTAAGAACAAAAGAATAAATAATAACAAATGCTGGAGAGGTTGTAGGGAAAGGGTAAAGCTCAGTAACTTCTGGTAGGATTGTAAGCTCATGCAATCACTATGGAAAGCAGTGTGGAGAATGATTAGAAAACTAAAATGAACCTACCAAATGACCCAGTTATACCACTCCTTGGTATATACCCAAAGTACTCACCTTATTGCAAAGATACTTATACATCCATGTTTATTGATGCTCTTTTCACAATAGCTAAGAGATGGAAGTAATCTAAGTGCCTGTCAATTGGTGAGTGGATAATGAAAATGTGGTACATTTACACAATGGAGTTCTACTCAGAAATAAAAGAAAGATGAAAGAATGAAATTTTCAGGTAAATGGATGGAACTCAAAACTGTTATACTAAGTGAAGTAATACAGACTCTGAAAAACAAAAGATGTATGTTCTTTCTTACTTGTGGATCCTAGTACCAAATCCTTATATGTGAGTATATATCCTGATGTAACTGCAGGAACCAGGAAAATAATCAGAGAGGCAAAGGAAAAGAAGGAACCTGAGAAGAACAGTAGGAAACAGGTGTTACTAAGGGAGAAATTAGTAAAGTGGAAATATTTAAATGGGAGGGGGAGAAGGAGTGTTGTACAAGGATCTATGTGGATAAAGAGGAAGAAGGAGCTCATGAAAAGTGGGACCATAAGAGACAGGCATTTTCAAGGGAGAAATAGGGAACATGGTGATATGTTAAATGGGGAGGGCATGGAAGGGGGGCAGGTAGGGAGGAAGGGAGGGAGGGAGAGGGAGGGGGAGAGAGAGAGAGAAAAACTAATGTCCAGATGGTGTAAAAGACTAGAGAGAATTGTATTAGTCTAAAAACTTTACATGTAATTTCTTTACAAGAGTCCATGTGTATAGCTGAAAGTTACATAACAAGAAACAGTGCCAGAGAGGAGAAATCTTCCTTTGAGTTGCTGGCCAGGGTAGTCTGAGAAAACTTCAAAAATTACACAGGCTATTGCCACAGTCCTTGACTACCCTCAAGATTTTGAAAGTAAGACCATATTGCTGAAGACAGTACCTACTTTGAACACAGGATTTGGAGTTATAGAGCTAGAACTGACCTGGAAGCCACCTCTCCTGAAAGCTAGCTCTCATAGCTTTGGAGAGCATTATGCAAGCTGCTAAGGGAGAATATCAATCCATGGTTCAACCCCAGCTTTAAGGCCTAATAACCATATCAATTACCAGCACAGCAAATGACACTGGTACAGCAGTGGCGCTTTTATCTTACAACCTCAGCTACCTAATTGGACTTAAAGCCCACTCAATGGGAGGAAACACATGTGTGGTACCGTAAATCTAGCCAAATACACATAGTTGTCAAGGTCATAGATCTTAGAGACAACCCCAAGGCTGTCACATCCCTAGACAAATGTAATTTCTTACTATGAGCAAAATATGGATCCTTATATTTATAAACAAGTAACCCAATCACCACCCATCAAGAAAGTTTCTTTCCAACAGACAGAGATTATTACAGAGTTCCACAAATGGTCATACACAATGAATTTGTGAATTGCCAAGCCCACGTGGCACATCTATGATACAACCTCTACACCTAAGGCTCATGGAACATAGAACAAGTGGTAAAGAAAACATAAATACATCACCCAATTCTCATCAATGAAGCTCCTTCATGTAATAGAGGGGCAGGAACACAAAAGGTCACAAATGGCCAAAATTTAGAGAATAAGAGTCTGCAGATTGTGGGTTCTTGAACAGGACTCCTATATTAAATTCCACCCACCCAGGACTCAGTGATCATTGTGAAAGAAGGGGCAGAAAGA
Organism: Nannospalax galili; assembly: GCF_000622305.1. Taxonomy (NCBI): domain Eukaryota; kingdom Metazoa; phylum Chordata; class Mammalia; order Rodentia; family Spalacidae; genus Nannospalax; species Nannospalax galili. The sequence goes on from NW_008342003.1 coordinate 2,944,831, forward strand.
TTGTAATAGCCAGGGAGGAGGTGCATTACTATAGGGAAATGGAGTCCTACAGACTCCTGGGACTCTGCTTTTCTGAACCCACAGCAATGGTGTCAGCATGCACAAGACCCATGCAAACTCAAGCAGACAAAAACCCAGTACAGAACTGTGGAAATGTACAGCAGGCCCCAGTCTTAGCCGAAGAATTATTGGTAACTTATTACTGATGGATGAGAAAGAGCTGATCTTAATCAGAGGGACTCTAAATAGGCTGACTAGACTCCAGTGAATGAACTTGTACTGAGGGACAACTGGGGGCACTAACTTGGCATGATAGGCCTTAGCACAAATGACAGAATGTATGCGCTCCAGTTGCGGGGGGTATGGATTGGTACCAATGGGGAAGGGGGTATAAAGTTGATTAATATGTTCTGTATGAAATACACAAAAATTCAATAATTTTTTAAAAAGAAAAATATAATTATAAAGTACACTGGTAAATGGATGGAGCTTGGAAACATACTGAGTGATATAAACCATACTGAGAAAGACAAATACCACTTTTTTTCTCTTATATGTGGTTGCTAGCTTTGAAGCTGTAGACATGTGTGATTCATTTGGAAATCCCATAGAGGTCAGGAAACTAGCCTAGACCATGTTTTAAGGGAGTTTAAGGAAGAGGACGTAAAATGAAGTGACATAAAAGGAAAGGGGGAATGTTGGAACAGGAAGGGTTAAATAGAATGTGGGCAGAGTAAAGAAGGAAATAGGGGGAGGGATAACTAATACTAAAGTCTTTTTGAAAAAGTCACTGGAAAAAATTATTAGAGTTGTAAAACTCTCTAAAATATATACATATATAAAAATAGTTTGAATTGAGTTTACCCTATAACAGGGTGACAATACCAGGGTGACACCACAGGCTAGCAAATAAAAAGCCCAGTGCTAGGAATGGGTTGCCTATTTAGGTGTGGTTAACTGAAGTCCAATAGACCCCTACTCTTGGGTACCTTCCAGAACCTGACAATAAGACTCTATTACTGAAGACACCACATACTTGAGTCATAGAACATGGAGAGATCAATCTGACACTAACCTGAAAGTTTCATCCCCACACTGGCTAGCTTTCATATTTCTGGAAGATGCTATGCACACTACTAGAAAAGAAAGAAACCATCAGTCATACACAGCTGTGAACACTGCAAGTTACATTTATGACTGGATTGGGAAGATATGCACATTGGTAGAATAGTGGCAAAATGTTTTAAGATTAACCAAACATTTTCTAATTGGGTTTAAGGTCCTCTCCAAGATGACACCCATAACTGGCACCATTATTAGGGCCAAGAATCAGTGTCTATATAGGTCATATCCCAGAGAAAATCAACTAATATTATTCTGCTAAATGGAACTAGTATTAAAATGACTCCCAATGACTTATTTTTATACTTACTTTTATCTTTAGAAATTAGTGCATCTCTCAACCCTCATCAGAGAATTCTTTTTTGGCAGTAGATGACAATGATAATTAACACAGAGACCCACAACTGGTCAAGTGGCAGAAAATAAGAGACCGTGGAGTGCTCAGTCCTAAATTGGATATCTGCATCACCCCCTCCCTCCATGACTCAGAGACCATTGTGGAAGAAGGGCCAAAAATATTGTAAGAGGCAAAGGACATGGATGACCACAAGGAAGCAGTGTTTTCCAAGCACAGCAGAGCAGATGTGCATGTGAATGCACAGTCATTGTGACAGCATGTGGAAGATCTGGGTATGCACACCAGAAAGCTTTTACCCAGCATGGGTCATGCCTTCTCTTCCTAGCCTTCCCCAGATTGTATACTTTAGCCCTCCCCAGATCCAGAAGGCCATGTGTGATTAGGGACAAATTACATACAGTTGGCTGGAACGAGTGCCTGGATAATCTGGTAAGGGTCCAATGACCCTGTTTGGCCCTCCTTTAACGAATGAGCACAACTGTCAACAAGCCCAACTGTGACAATGTTTAGCAATCAAGCTCAGCTGAAGTCGTGATGATGGTAGTTATTTCATGTAGAAGGGACTGCTGTGTAGCATCATCTTATTGAAAGGACCTGGAATTTAAAAGGATTCAGTGTGATTCATTCACCCTTCCATCTCCCCTGCTTTTCGCTACTCCTAGTTTAGGACCTGTGCCATCCCTAGTCTTGGGACCCTAGACACTGGGGGAACCAATACTGCTTCCTGATCCTTCTCACCCAGACCAACTTAGTGCCTCTCTTGGGCCCCAGGAGCACCGCTTCTGGTCCTGGCCCCGCCCTCACCTCTCTCTGCATCCCTGGACCTGCGCCACCGACTCACTCTCCGAGCCTGCACCCCTATCCTCAGGCCTCTTGGGGTAAGTCTATAGCGCAGCTCTCCGCAAGTTGACTCCCCAGGCCACATTCACTCTTCCATCTCCCTCGCTGTTCATTACTCCTAGTTTGGGACCTGCACCATCCCTAGTCTTGGGGCCCCAGACACCGGGGGAACCAATTCTGCTTCCTGACCCTTCTCACCCAGAACAACTTAGTGCCTTTCTTGGGCCCCAGGAGCACTGCTTCTGGACCAGGCCCGGCCCTCACCTCCCTCTACTTCCCTGGTCCTGCAACACCCGCCACCCTCTTTCTGGGGCTGACAGCCTCTTTCTGGGGCTCCAAGGCTTACCTTTACTCTCCCTGATCCTTTGCATCCAGTACAACCCAGCTAATCAATCCATTCCCTGGGAAATCTTGGGGCTTATTCCCACCCCATCTGCCTTTGCGTCGCTGCATGGCACGGCCACGGCCAGGATCTCAGGTCAGTCCAACACCCAAGTTCCTGAGGCCAAAAGCATTCTTACAAGATTCCAGACCTAGGGAGAATGTCTGAAAACTTCTGACCCACATTGGAACTGGGCCACCCCAGAACTCCTGAAGACAAAATCAATCCGACCTCGACAATATAAAATCAAAAGAGAGAACCAGAAGCTTAGACGAATCAGCTCTTCATACCCAAAAAGTAAACCACAAAGACACATAAAGCTCAAAAAAA
>NW_008342003.1:2949302-2950204 GCF_000622305.1 Nannospalax galili
AGGATTCAATACTCATCTTTCATTAATAACTTTAAACATTAATGGACTGAACTCCCCAGTCAGACAGACTATATGAGTGGATTAAGAAACAAAACCTATCTTTTTGTTGTCTGCAAGAAACTCATCTCACTTTCAAGGACAGACACTATCTCAAAGTGAAAGGATGGAACAAAATATACCAAGCAAATGGCACTAAGAAAAAAGCAGGCGTAGCAATCCTAATATCGGACAAAATAGACTTTAAACTGAAACTAACCAGAAAAGACAAAGAGGACTCTTTCATTCTGATCAAAGGAAAAATCAATCAAGAAGATATTACAATTGTGAATGTATATTCAACAAACTCTGGTGCACCCAACTTCATAAAAAAAATACTACAGGACTTTAAGACCCAGATTAATCCCAATTTATTAATAGTAGGGGACTTCAACAGCCCAGTGTCTCCATTAGATAGGTCAACAGGGCAGAGAGTTAACAGAGAGACATCTGAATTAAACAATACCATAAATCAAATGGACTTAACAGACATCTACTGAGTATTCCACCCAAGCACCAAAGAACATACTTTCTACTCAGGACCCCATGGAACCTTCTCCAAAATCACCCATATACTGGGGTACAAAACAAATCTCAACAAATACAAAAAGATTGAAATAATTTCATACATTCTATCAGACCACAATGCAATAAAGCTTACAATCAACACCGGAAGAAGTCCTAATCATTACATGAACACATGGAGATTAAACAGCACACTCCTGAATGATGAATGGGTCAAAAGAAAAATTAAGAAAGAAATAAAAGCATTCCTGGAACTAAAGAAAGAGTACAATACAACACATCAAAACCTCTGGGACATGTTGAAAGCAGCCCTTAGTGGAAAGTTCATAGGTCTAAATACC
>NW_008342003.1:2951459-2951759 GCF_000622305.1 Nannospalax galili
AATGGAACAAAATTGAAGACCCAAATATGAGTAATTGCAATTTTAGCCACCTGATATTTGACAAAGGGGCCAAGAACATTAACTGGAGGAAAGACAGCATGTTCAGCAAATGGTGCTGGCAAAACTCGATCTCCACTTGTAGAAGAATGAAACTAAACCCCCTTTCACCCTGCACAAAAGTCAATGCCAATAGGCTCAAAGACCTCAATGTAAAGCCTGAAACTCTGAAACTCTTAGAAGAAAACATTGGGAAAAACTTACAAGATATAGGTGTAGGAAAGGATTTTCTAAACCAAACAT
>NW_008342003.1:2954524-2955176 GCF_000622305.1 Nannospalax galili
CACTTAGGTTGCTTCCATCTCTTAGCTATTGTGAAAAGAGCAGCAACAAACACGGTTGTACAAGTGTATCTACAATAGGATGAGTCCTTTGGGTATATGCCAAGGAGTGGTATAACCTGGTCAAGAATGCCACATTTCTTGATTGCATCATTTTTATTTTGGTTATTGGAGCAAAAATATTCATTTTTCTTTTGCTGAATTTAATCTCATGATATTTTTTTATTATGGTTCCATGAGCAATGTGTGTGTGTGTGTGTGTGTGTGTGTGTGTGTGTGTGTGTGTGTAAAAAAAATCATCTAGGTTATGTAAGTGCATTCTGTCACACAAAAACAAAGTTATTAAAAACACATTTTCATGTTCACATCATTAAGCAACACTTGACTGTAAATGTAAAGTTGGAAACATCTAAGGTAGGTGGATTGGATTAATGTAATCATCCTCATTACAGTATTTGCACTATAGAATTATAAGAGGTTGCCATTAGGAGAAATCAAGTAAAAGGTACATGAGATTGCTATTACTAATATAGCTATTGTTTATAGCAGCCTGTGAACCCTCAACCATTCCCAAACTAGAAGATTAACTTCTTTTAAAAGTTACTCCATAGGATAAAAGCAGTTTTCAAACACTGCATTCTTCTATTTTTCAATC
>NW_008342003.1:2955343-2962785 GCF_000622305.1 Nannospalax galili
ATATTCTAATAACATATAACTCTCTTGTGCTTATATTAACTTTTTCTTTAAAATTTTATTTTTTACTTTATGGGTATGAGTATTTTGCCTGCGTATATAAGTGTACCCATATATGCAATGTCCACTGAGGTTAGAGGAGTGGGTCATATATCATGGAACTGGAGTTGTGGATGGTTGTTAGCCACCATGTAACTGCTGGGAACTGAACCCAGGTCCTCTGCATAAACTCTTAACCACTAAGCCATTTCTCAAGTCCCTTCATTATATAAATCTTAAACACTATGTAGTAATGATTTGGTTATTCTTGAATACATGAATTCTGGATTCCCAATGTTTGGATTTGAATTAAATCTTTGCAATCCACTCACTAATTACAACTTCATCCAGTTGATTGAATTGTTTAGACTTCATCTTTTCAACCTAAAACAATCTGAAAGAGAGGGTTGTGTTTGGACTTGAGTACTGGTGTGACTGGGTGGGTTCAAGAACAGAATGGGGTCCTTGGCTTCCTCCTACATTTGTGATGGAACTGAAGGAGAGTAGTTACACAAAAGAGAGACATTTTGACATGAGAAGACTGTGTACCATGGGCATAGTTCTACTGTGGGATTGATGAGGTCATTTTCTGGGCCTCCTAGCAGCCGCTGTAACCAAACAGGTACTGCTGGGTTGAAAAGTGGTGGTCGTGTGCTGTGAGGACATCAACACATATGGCAGTTTCTATAGAAACAAGTTAAAGTGCCTGATCTTTCCCCAAAAGCCGTAATCATGTGGGGCTGCCTTGCACAACCTCAAGGTGTTCTATGGTATCCCCGCAGCCTTATAATGAGAAAAAGCGGAGGCTGACCCTGCCCTCAAAGTTGTGTGACTGAAACCTACAAGAATGTTTTCTTTCCTGGGGAGTGTGGCTCATGAAATAAGTTATAACTACCAGACTGCCCTGGAGGAGAAAGCCAAGATCCACTCCTGTAAAAAGTAGCAGCTGCTGTGACTGTGGAAACAGGTAGAAAACCAGGAGAAGAAAATCAGCAGGTTAGCAGAAGTCCTCAAGACCAATGGACTCTTGGTGTGAGCCCAATTTAAAAAAAGCACTCTTCCTAAAAATAAATTAATTAAAAATTAGATAATCTGTATCAGTAAGTATTCATGTCAGCTTTTGTGAGAATTATAAGGAAAAAATTTGAAGCAGAGTAAGCACTAAAGTTTTGTTGTCAAATATAGTATTTATCATAAACAGAATGATTGTCTTTTCAGTTACAAGCAAAAACATAACAGAAGCATTTACATTATTGTTACATATTATATATAGTGCTATAGTTTATAACATGCAATATTATATTGTTTAATTTTTAAACTATCAAAGTGAATCAAACATGTATTTTACTTGGAGATTTTAGCTGTTTTTTTAATTTAAAATATGACCTCTACTTTACTGACACATGAAACAACATATTATAGAAATACATGCTGATTAAATTCCCTTAATGGTGCAGTTGTAATTTACATCACTCTTTCAGAAATACTTTATTATTTTCAATTGAAAAAACCCCAACTGATAGAACATATTCAAATATACAACCAGTGAAGTATTCCTTACCTGAGATCTTGCAACATGCAATGTTACATGGATTCATAAAAACAGAGACTGTTTGCTTCTTTAAGATTTGGAACAGAAACATCTGGAATTTATTTTTATTTTAATGTGAGCAAATACTGCTTGAACCAGTCCTATTAAAAGGCTGATGTCCCTTAAAGTGCATAGCAGATGTTTTCTGCCTTCTCTCTTATTTGTATATTCCCTTTTCATTGTATTAGCACTATTCTCTCACGTTTCATTTTATAGAATTATTTTCTCAAGAAAGTAATATGTATAAATAAAAACTTAATACAGCCAGGAAATACTACATACACTTTTTACTTTCAAAATTTGTTGAAGGCCATCATTACTTTAATTTGATAAGTTGGTAGAATAGTGTTTTTATTAAAAGACTCATGTTAACTGCACTAGTCACATTATTTTTAAATTTCTGCTTTCCAATGGCAAATACTGTGTAAAACTGCCATTTTACTTCTGTCGTGCTAAGTAGACATGGTAAGGCCTGTTAGGCTCCTAGGCAACTATACAATGCTACTCCCATGTGTTGAGTTTTTAATGATATTTCCAGGTTGGTTATGAATAACTGAATTTTCATACTTCCCATGGGACTATATAGTTCATGGATGATTTTAGTAGTAGAACACTGTTCCTAAAACTACCAGTATTTGAAAACTTACTTAAAATATTATATCTTCTTCAGTCCTTTAAATTCATTATATATCTGTTTTTATGAAACTCTTCATTCAGTTATCTTGTGATCAACCAATGAGTATTTTGTCACTACTATTTCATATAAAATGATTTATAGTAACTATTCAGTGAAATAAGGACAAGCCTGAGCACATACTACACAGAATCACAGATAACTGACCAAATATATACCTTTTTATTTATATTTGAATATTAAGGTGACTTATTTTTCAGTTTAGAAAGAGTAAACTATAAATATAGCAAAACATTTAAAAATTGACTTGGAAACATTGCTAGGTCACAGAGTTATTTAAAATATAAGGCTCAATCAACTATAAAGGTTGGAGATATAGCTTAGTGGTAGAGTGTCTGCCTAGTATAAGCAAGGTCCTAGGTTGAGTCCCAGTACTGGAAAAAAAAATTAGCACTATCTGAAGACAATTTCATCTCTATGAAGAATGAATAAATAGTCTTGGTTAAACTCAGTGGGTCACCAAAGAAAACTAAAAGACATCAATGTGGGAAATGGATTTGTAGGAAGGGATGGTTAACACAGGTGGGAAGTAAGATCATTAGAACAAATTATATGTTTATATATGTGTATACATATGTGTTAAAGAAAAAAATTATTTAATAAAAATAAAAAGGAACTAATATCTAAAATAGATAAGGAAGTCAGCAGGTTTATGAATGTGTTCAATGTCTTTAACTAAGGAAATGCAACTCCAACTGCAATGACATCTGTACCTCATACCTGTTACAATGGCTGTTATCAAAAGGACATGTGGAGGTACATGCCTGTACTTGAGAGACTGAGGCAGGAGTATCACAAAGTCAAGGCCAGCCTGGGCTCCATAACAAAAGTATCCTGTCTCAACCCTCTGCCCCCTAAAGCAGAAGAAAAATATAAGGATAAAGTACAAAACATAGAAAGTTTTGGTAAGGATGCAGTGGAGGGGGGTGCAGAACACTTGCATGCTGTCTTCTCAAAGTTGCTTTCCTGCTGAGCAGTTCATGAGGTTCACCACTCTTTCTTTGTTCCTATTTCCCTAGACTCACACCAAACAGGTTTCAGTCTGACAATGCCATGAAAACTGTTTGGCAGTGGTTACCATCTGAAATGCTAACTGGCAAATCCAAGTGTTTGTTCTTCATTCTCTTACCAGTTAACAACTCAGCAGCATTTGACACTAAATTATTCCATTTCTAAAAGTCTTGTAGTTCTTGTCATCGATGGCTCTGTTGCTTACCTATCTTCCTAACCACTCTTTTTCTCTGTCCCATTGCTTTACCCTCCACCTCCTTTCTTAACTTTCAATAGCAGTTACAAATACCAGATGTATATTATGGTCCCATTCGATCTAATTGATCTAATTGATATGTACTGACAGACACGGAAATTCAAAAGGTGTTTATTAAATTGTTTTATATATGAAGATGATGTGTACATAAATGAAAATGTTAGTAGAGACTGGAGAAAATCTGGGTGAATTCTACTGTAGTCACTTTTGCAATTATCACATATAAGCTTAGAAACTGGAGAGACAATAACAAATTCACCAATAATTGTTACATACTTACAATTACATTTTAAATCTCCAAACTTCTCTTTCAATCCTATATCTTTTTCCTGATCCAGAACTGAATGTGTCTGCCTAGTCAAATTCACCTCTCACCCTCTTTTCAATTTCCAAACACATGCAGCTGTAACATCATAGTTCTTCATTTACAGATGGAAAGCTCATGAATTAGGCATATTCTTTTTCTTATTGCCTACACACATAGTGCCTTGTAAATAGAACACAGTTACTGGGATTAGCTGAGTGGTTTAAATTAAGGAATTATTCTTTATGGTTTAGGTAAGTGTTGAAGTTTTTAGTTTAAGGGTAACATATTTGGATTTAAGATTAATCTTGGATGGACAGTCATATGTTGCTTAACATTTGGGACACATTTTGAAAAATGTGGCATTAGGTTTCCTTGTTTTGTGAACATAATAGTGTATTCTTATAGAATCCGAGTGACAGATGGCTTAGGTCAACTGTTTGCTATGGAATTTTGGAACAAATAAGAAATATAGTAGACACAAGACATATGAAGCCTTACAAACATAAAATTACATGTTGCTTTACAGTATACTTGGTTTTTCAGTAGAAGCATACTGTAAAATAATAGGACAGTAAATACATAAACCGGCAACATTCACTCTGTCATCATAAGTACCATGGACTGAAAATATCTTCTTGTGCTATACTTTTGTAGCAATGACTTTTACAATATTGATATGCTCTGGATAAATGACTCTTATAAAAAGATAGATGATAGATAGATAGATAGATAGATAGATAGATAGATAGATGATAGATATCTTTCTGTGTATGTTTACAGGAATGCATGCAAATTGTAAACATGTATGTGAACACAGGTTTGAATGTATGTGTGGCTGTATGCATGTGTGAGCTTGTGCATGTTTGTCTGTGCCTGTGTATGTGTGTGTGTGTGTGTGTATGTGCGTGTGTGCACATGTGAGGTCTCTCCATCTTCTCTCTTCTGCACGTTCCCCTTTCCCCACCCATCTTTCTATTAAAATTTCTTATTATTTTTAACAGATAAATGGAGCCATCAATCTTTTATTCAATCATTATTATCATTATTGAATATTTATCTGTTCTGCCCATAAATACTTATCAGATGCTCTCTATCAGCCAAATACTCTCTGGGTCCCTGGGATAAGGCAGAAAACTTTAAACACACACACACACACACACACACACACACACACACACACACACGGGGGGGGCACGAGAGAGCTAGAGAGAGAACCTGCTGAGAGCTTACATTCTGGCCATTATTTTTGCCACAGATGACTGGTAAAAATAATCAGCAAAGTGTAAAACTAACACGACTAAAAGGGATATAATGGAATGAAACTGACAGAAAAACAAAAACAAGCATCAATGACAAAATGTAGATCTGCAACATTTGAGCCAAGAAGTCTGGACTCAGTGGAAGGAACAGTCACAGGAGGAGGCAGCAAGCAGCAAGGGAAACACTGGGGAAGGGGGGCGTCCAACCAGCAGAAGTTGGGGATGATAGATGATAGATCGATCGATAGATAGATAGATGATAGATGGATGGATGATAGATGATAGATGATGATAGATAGATGATAGATGATGATAGATGATCGATAGATAGATGATAGATAGATAGATAGATAGATAGATAGATAGATAGATAGATAAGATAGATAGATAGATGGATAGATGATAGATAGATGATGATAGATGATAGGTGATAGATAGATAGATAGATAGATAGGTGATAGATAGATACAGACAGATAGATAGATAGATAGATAGATAGATAGATAGATAGATAGATAGATATAACCCTTCCTTGCCCTTGAGCCAAAACAAAGTATAAACGTACATGTGTATGTTTTACAAATCAAGCAACTGCTGCAAATAGCAGATTTGTTAGACGTAACAAAGACTGTAAACAATAGATAGAATTTAATTGATAACATCTGTCTGTGGTTGTGTATGTGCTGTCCTAGATCAATAGGAGTCAGAAGAGACAAAATCCTCCAATAAGGGTTTGATTTTACTTTTCCCAAAGTATAAACGTACATGTGTATGTTTTACAAATCAAGCAACTGCTGCAAATAGCAGATTTGTTAGACGTAACAAAGACTGTAAACAATAGATAGAATTTAATTGATAACATCTGTCTGTGGTTGTGTATGTGCTGTCCTAGATCAATAGGAGTCAGAAGAGACAAAATCCTCCAATAAGGGTTTGATTTTACTTTTCCATTTCATGCTGGATACATCATTTCAATAAAAGAAAGAGCAAGTCCTTGTTCCAAAGCAAGGTTCTGAGAGTAATCTGAATGAAAAAATGCTCAGAGAAATTTGGGTCCCCTTTTTAGACTAAAATGGATGCTAAAAGTCAAGCTGTCTTCATTCAGACATAACTGTAATGTAGCATTGCGTTGTTATACCACACACTTTCATACAACTGGCAGCACACATTTACTTTTATTGGCGCCACCAGGAACAGAAGCAATTCATTGCAATACAGTGATATCAACGGGGACAAGAGTAATTCAGCTTCATTATTATCTCATAGGATTACTGTAGTACATGTCTGTCATTGACAGAAATGTCAGTATGCACTGTAGATTGTAGCTTATAAAATGGAATTGGAGGGTTTAGAAGATGCAAGTATTAAAAGACACCAAAATTGTAAGCATTGATGAAACCTTTTTCATCAAATGGCCTCTAAGAAACAGCAAAATAAAAAGCAAAGCAACAATGTGCTCTGCATTCCTTATACATTAGTTTTTAAAGACATGCATCTTTTGGCATAATGACTGACGTTGTTTGATGGAGTCAAAATAAACCTTTGCTGCCATCTTGTGGAAAGAAACTGTCTTTATATTTCATATCTGTGGTTGAGCTTTGCAAGATGTGCAATCCGTAGCTACCTCTACTTCCTTGCCATTATTGCATAAGAAAGCATTCCTATTCAACAGTTTAAAATACTGTCTGTGAAGTTTTCCCTTTTACTGGTAGAGCTTGTAGTCTTTAAAACTATCTGAATTTCGTTTTTAAGCTTTAATTTAAAAAGATCTTCAGTAAAAATGCACATATTGTAACAAATTTTAATTTGTCTTAGTCTGGGTCCTCTCCAGAAACAGAGCTGAAGACAAAATCGTTTTTATATCATTTTATTTATTTTTATTATTGTATGTGTATGCATGTATCGCCTGCATGTAGGTAAGTGCACCTGTGTCGTGCAATGCTTGCAGAGGTCAGAAGAGGCTGTGGGATCCCCTGGGACTGGAGTTACAGACAGTTGTTAGCTGCCATGTGGGTGCTGGGATTTGAACCTGGGTCTTCTGCAAGAACAACCAGTGTTCCTAACCACTGAGCCATCTCTCCAGCCCCCAACAAAACCTTTTAAGCAAAAATATAAAAAATTACTGTATGCCAGGCGTGGTGACGCACACCTTTACTCCCAGCATTTGAGAGGCAGAGGCAGGCAGATCTCTATGAGTTCAAGGCCAGCCTGGTCCCCATAGTGAGTTCCAGGCCAGCTGGAGCTGCAGGGAGACCCTGTCTCAAAATGATAAATAAATAAATAAATAA
>NW_008342003.1:2962807-3053156 GCF_000622305.1 Nannospalax galili
AATAGTAAATAAGTAAATAAAAATAAATAAAATTGCTGCAAGGAAGAATGGAAAACTGGAAAAAGAAAGGGAGAAAATCAAATCCCGGTGTCTATCACTGTATTCACGTATATCACTGAACTAATTGCTATGTCATTTGCTTTGGCCCAACCCTAATCTTACAGAATCAACTTACAGATTAACAAACCAGGAAATCATCTTATGCCTATTGTCAACCTGAGACACAGAATCTCAAGTGTTTATCCACCATTTCCCTATCCCAGGTTGGTCAAGGGTTGCACCATTTTTTGTATATTTTATTGAGATTTTTGTGTATTTCATACAATACATTTTAATCAAATTTAGACCCCTCCCCCCATCCTCACCTTCCCATAGCCCCACTACCACTGGATTTCATGCATTCTGTCATATATGTTAAGACCTATCCAGTCAAGCATTTGTATTCAGATGTCCCTTGGTGCAAGTTCATCCACTGGAGTCTAGTCAGCCTATCTAGAATCACCCCCTTAAAGAAGATCGACTCTCCCTCACACCAGAGTAATCATTTGGCAATAGTTCCTTGGCTAAGGTTGGAGCCTGTTGCCCACTTCCCCAGTTCTATGCTGGGTTTTTGTCTGATTGAGTAAGCATGGGTCTTGTGAATTCTGTCACTATTATTGCAAGCACAGTTTTGTGATCATAGTATCTCTCTAGGTGACCTAGCCAACTGATTAGATTTTCAATAATATTTGTATTTATTCTTGAACAATTCCATATATATACATATAATGCATCTTTATTATATTTAGCCCCCCTCTCCTATAGCCTCCCAACACTTCATTTAACCCTAAACCCCAACACATCCCTCTTACCTTCATTTTAAATAACACATTGAATACAGTTAGTGCTGCCCATGTGCTCACGGATGTAGGACTCTCCACCTGGGGAATGGGCAGCCTGCCAGTGGCCATAAACCCAAAGAAAAATTACATACTCCCCAAGCAGCCAGTAAAGACCAATAGCTCCTCAGCTAGAGGTGGATCTTCATGAGCCCCTCCCTCACCTGTGCTATAACGATGGGCTGGATCTTGTGCAGGTCTTGCTTAGGTAACCACAGCTGTTGCAAGTTCACAAGTATACCAGCTATGCCATTTCCAGAAGACAACGTTTCACAGCATCTTCCCCATCCTCAAGCTCTTACATGTCTTTGGATCCTTCTGTGATGTTCCCTGAATCATGGGGGATAGGGTGGGGAGCACTGCCATAAATGTGTTATTTAGGGCTGAGCACTCAAAAGTCACACTCTCAGCACTTTGAACAGTTATGATTCTTCATATTAGCCACTGTCCACTGCAAAAAAAAATAATGTTTTCTGACCAGTGTTGGGAGCAACAATAATTTATGGATATGAACATAAATAATTAGAAGGCCATATGACAATGTCTTTCTAGCAAAACAAGTCATAGGTTCTCCACTAAGGCCTATGACCTCCTTAGTCATGGACTGTTGACCAGGTATGATTCTGATATCTTTTGTGAAACTATTAAAACTAATAATAAACTATCTTCAATGAAAAAAAGTGAAAAAACATAACCGAAATTTTTAAAGACATCTCATTATGTAGTCTAGCTAGCCTTGAAGATTCAGTCCTCCTGCCTCAGCCTCTTGAGTGCTGGGATTACACATGTGCACCCTCATACCTAGCCACTAATATGATTATTATAAGCAAAATTTTCACAATCCCGATAGGATTTAATAAATTGCTCCCATCAGAATTTCTATACAAAGAATAAATTCAAATATGAATACAACATTAGGAAAGTTGTACTCTCCAAATATATATTTGGAGAATATATATATGCATCTGTGGGAGTCCAGAAAGGGAAAGTATCATTTTTTACATACTATTTTCATTCTTACTGTTTATGTTTTAGTTTTTCTCTTGCTTTAGAAAAATGAATTTCAATGTATTCGTCTTTGTGATATTTATTGTTATTTATTTATGTATTTGAGGAGTATATTAGTTACTTTTCTGTTGATAAAACACCATGACCAAGGAAACTTTAAAAAGTTTATTTGAGCTTAAGATTCCAGAGGAATCAGAGTCCATTATGGCAGGGAGGTATGGTGGGGTGGTCAGAGCAGGAACAGAAAGCTAAGCACTTACATCTTCAAGCAGGCACATGAATCAGAGAACTACTGGAAATCTGGCAAAGGTTAAAAACTCTCTAAGCCCGCCCTCATGACAAGAGCTTCTAAAACTTCCTAAAACAGCACCACCAACTGAGGACAAAATGTCCAAATACTTGGAGCCTATGGGGGACATTCTCATTCAAATCACAAGGAGTCTTACTATGTAGCCCAGCCTGGTTTTAAACTCGCAATCCTCTTGGCGCTTGACAGTGGAATTACAGGCATGAACCACCACATCTACCTTTAAACTTTATTTTTTTTTTAAATTGCAATGTTGGGGACAAGCTCAGTGGGTAGAGTGTTGGCCCAGCATATAGAAACTCTGATTTCAATTCTCAGCAGCACATAAAACCAAGTGATGTTGCAAAATTCTGTAATCCCAGAAGACAAGAAGTAGAGGCAAAAAGATCAGGAATTTAAGGTCATTCTCTGCTACATAGTGAGATTGAGCACAGCTTGAGATACATTAGGCCCTGTGTCAAAAAGAAAAAAAGAAAAATAAAACTTCAAAGTTTAAGGTTCTGTGGCAATTCACAGTACCACAAAGTTATTCAACAATTCCGAACAATCTGCAAGCGTTTTTTATAAAATTATTTAAAGAATATACAAAAATAAGGCAATCAATAAATTGCTAAAGGAACTAAACATTTCTCAAAAGAAGACAATAAAATGTCCAGCAAATGTTAAAAGTGTTCAGCATCACTGGTTAGGGAAATAGAAATTAAAACCATAGTGTTTGTATCATCAAATACCTGCTGGAATGATTAACGCCAAAACCACAAAAGAAGGTCTGAGGAGATGTCTCAGTCAGTAAAAATGCTTCCCATGCAATCATGAGAATCTGAGTTTATAACTACAGCACCTACATGAAAATCTGGGCACAAGGTCCTATACCTATAATTTTAGCTCTGGGAAAGCAGAGATAGGATATAGTCCCTGGGAATTCCTACAAACTCAGTGAGCTCCAGGTTCAGTGAGAGATTCTGTTTCAAAAGATAAGGTGGCGAGAAACTGAGGGAGAAACAAAGTGGGAACCTTTGGCTTCCACATGCACACACACACACACACACACACACACACACACACACACACCACAAAATATGACAAGTGTTGGTATGGATTAGAGGAAGTTAAGACCCTCGTGAATTTCCGGTGGGAATGCAAACTGAGGCAGTCACTGTAGAAAAGAGTGTAGAGGTTCTTAACAAAATTAAAACTGAACCAATTTTTGGGAGAGCTAGAGGCAGCTGGATCTCTGAAATCAAGGCCAGCCAGCATGGTCTCCATAGTCTGTTCCAGCGGCCTGCAGCTACAGGGAGACCCTGTCTCAAAAAAAAAAAAATTAAACCAGCACTATTGTACAATCAACCAATTCTATTTCTTGGAATACATCCCAAGGAAAGGCAATCATTATACCAAAAGCATACATACACTCCCATGTTAATTCTAGCATTATTTACAGAAGACAAATGTGATAACAAATTGTATGCTGATTGACAAATGACTGCATAAATAATATGGAATTATACACACATAAAATTGAATTTTTGTCAGCATCAGAAAAGAGGGAAATCTTGTCATTCCTGACAGCATGAGTAAGATAAATAATGCTACACTAAGAGAAATAAAGTTTAAATGTACAAATACTATAATCTGTGAGGTCTTATACTATGTGCAATAATTGGAATTTTCAAGTTTTTCTAGATATTATTGTTGGAATCTTGTTAGGTTTATTAAAGAAAATTAATGCTATAGGGAGGGTGATCCTTGTACCAAGAAACTTTATATATATGAATTATATAGACTACACATATAGAATATATACATATCTTTTTCTTTCAGGAATATTTAACATTTTTCCATATGTAATTTTGTCCTCATATTATGTCAAGCTGTTCCTAGATATTTTATCTTTTTTGTTTTATTATAAATAATAAAAATCTCTTTGCTGTATAAAAAAGATACAAATACTGGGCCTAGAGATGCTGCTGGATGGTCAATCACTTGCCTGGAATGCTCAAGTTCCAGTGATACAAAAGAACCAAAAATAACAAATTCTGCATGAGCTGACATTTAGAATCATTTAGACATACATTTTCATACAAGTAAATATTGTACATTGAGCATAGTCTCTTCATGCTCCCTTTCCACCTTCCCATCCTTCCTCCTCCCATTACTCTCCACTTTGTTCCCATAAACAGCTCCTCTTCTACTATCATAGCATGCAAGATTTTATATAAAATCTAGGAACCACATATGAAAGAAAACATACATTATTTGTCTTTCTGAGGCTGGATTAATTAGCATAAAGTAAATTTTTATAAACTCTTCCAAAACTGAAGATGGATGAAACTTTCCAATTCTTTTTTTTATATTTTATTTCTTATTTTTATTTTATGTGTATGCATGTATTGCCTGCATGTAGGTAAGTGCACCCATGTTGCACAATGTCCACGGAGGACAGAAAAGGCTGTCGGATCCCCTGGAACTGGAGTTACAGACAGTTATTAGTTGCCATGTGAGTACTGGGATTCAAACCTAGGTCTTCTGCAAGAACAGGCAGTGTTCTTAACCACTGAGCCATCTCTCCAGCCCCCTCCAATTCATTTTATGCATTCACTATCACTGTTAGAAAACAAAGACACTAAGAAAAAGATTATTGAAAATTAATATTTTCATGTACATAAATGCAATAAGTCTTCAGAATATATTAACAAATCAAATTCAACTGCATACAAGAAAAGTAATGAAGTGGAATCCATCCTAGAAATGCAAGGTTGATACAACATTCAAGAATCAGTCAATGGGATGGAGTTGTAGCTCAGAGGTAGAACACTTTCCTGAGATGTATAAGACCTGGTTTCAGAAAAAAAATCAATATAACTCACCATACTCACAACTTAAAAGAGCAAATCCACATTATTATCTCAATATAAGCAGAAAACTGCAAAATTCAGTCATGATAAAATGTGTTTTCAAATAAGAACTGGAAATAAATTCTTCAGCTTGCTGAAGAATACTAAAAACAATAGCAGAAACCATAAAAACTATAGTAATAATCAATGGTAAAAGTCTGGGTGTTTTCACTAAGATTAGTAGTAAAGTAAATGTTCTGGTCCTTCTATTCAGCATTATGGTAAAGATTCTAGCCAATGACATAGCAAAAAGGAAGGAAAATAAATTCACACTGAAAAGGAAGAATTATAACTGTCTCTATGTTAGATGGTATGACTGTCAGTGAAGAAAATCCAACAGAATGTATAAGCCATAACTGCCAACAATGAATGAGTTTAGATTTCAGGATAGGGGATCAAAACACAAACATCAGATATATGTCTAATACTTATAATAATCAGAAATAAAAAATCATAAAATATATGTTTATAATCACCCCCAAATATTTGTAATATCCAGGAATAAATTTTACAAAAATTGCAAGATTTGTGAGCCAGTCTTCAAAATGTTAAGGGTAATTAAAGAGTATCTAGATAGTAGAGCAATGTAACACATCTTGAGTGGGAACACTGAATATGCTTATGGGATTGATTTATCGCAATTGATCCAAGATTCAACATAAAGCCAATCAAAATCTCAGTCAGGTATCTTGTACACAATAAACAGAGGGTTCTAAAATTCATGTGAAAATGCAATGGCTCCATAGTAGATGAAAAAAATCAAAAGAGAACACTAAACAACAGTCTGATTCAAAATTTATTATAATAGCATGCTAGTGAGAAGGGATAAATTCTAAACATACAGTGAGACTATATAAGGCTGAGAAGGTTGTGGACAAACCAGACTATCAACTTGGTGATGCCAGGAATATAAAGTGGTTACAGCACCCTAGAAAAGAGCATGAAACTTCACTTAACCAAGCATATGCTTCCCTTATGACCCAACAATTGTACTACTGGCCATTTATCCCCAAGAAATAAAAGTTACATTCAAAAGCATATCTAGGGGGCTAGAGGGATGGCTCAATGGTTAATAGCACTGGATGTTCTTGCAAGCAACCCAGGTTTGGTTTTTCCCAGGACCCACACAGCGGCTAGCAACTATCTGTTTAACTCCAATTCCAGGGGATCCAATGCCCTCTTCTCACCTCCACAGGCACTGCACAACACAAGCACACTTACATACATGCAGGCAATACACTTATACACATAAAAAAGTAAACAAAATATTTTTACAGCTTATCTATAGCTGGTGTGGTGGTGCACACCTTTAATCTCAGCATTCAGTCTGGTCTACACAGCAAGTCATAGATCATCTGTGACTACAGCAAGAACCTGTCTGAAAAAAAAAAGAAAAAAAAAGACTACATAAAATCATCAACAAACAGCTTTACTTGTAAAAATCCCCCAAACTGAAATCAACTCAGACATCTTTCAGCATATGGAAAGTCAACAAATTGTGGCATGTCCATAACACAGTATACAACCTAAAAATGAAAAGATATGATGTTGAGCAAGCCTGATGACCCTGGAACCCATGTAAAGGTGGAAAGAGATAACTGACTCCACAAAGTTGTCTGCCTCCACAAGCATACATATCATGCACACCTACAATAATAATAAAAAGACACAGATACAGAAGTTGGATGTAATTTTAAAGAATTATGTTAAATGAAAATACTGAATTTTAAAAAGTTAACTTGTACATAATTCCAAGTGTGCTGGATAGTTTTAGTGTCAACTTGACACACCTGGGTTGAGGGACCCTCAATTGGGGAATTTCCTCTATTGGACTGGCCTGTGGCCATGTCTGGGAGGCATTTCTTGATGAATGATGTGGGAGGGCCCAGCCCGCTGTGGGTGGTGCCACCCCTGGGCAGGCTGAGCAGGGGCCAGGGGAGCAAGCCAGTAAGCAGCATTCCTCCATGGCCTGTGTTCCAGCTCCTGCCTCCAGGTTCCTGCCCCGAGTTCCTACCTCGGGCTCCCTGATGAACTGCGACCTGGGAGATGTAAGCTGAATAAACCCTTTCCTCCCCACGTTGGTAGTGGTCAGAGTGTTTTGTCACAGCAATGAAGAAACAAACCAGGATGCCAAGTAATCATGATTTCATCTTAAAATATCAAAATTTTAGAAATGGAGAACAAATTGCTGGTCTACAGGAATTGGGAACAGAGTGGGATGGTGAGCAAGTGGGTACAGGTATAAAACAGCAATACAAAGAATCCTGGTGTTACAACCATAATTATATAGAATCTAATACACACACACACACACACACACACACACACACACACACATACACAATGGTAAAACACAGAATCTAAAATGGGTAATGGGCAGTGTCAATGTCAATATCCTGACTGTGATAATACAGTTTTTACACATACAAAAACAAGTGTTATCATGAGAGAAATTGTGAAAAGCAAACATGAGATTGGATTACATGTTTTCTTTCTTTCTTTCTTTTTTTTTTTTGGACAGGGCTTCTCTATAGATCAGACTGGCCTCCATCTCACAGAGATTCACCTGCCTCTGCCTTCCAAGTGCTGGGATTAAAGGCGTGCCCCACCATGCCAGGCTTTCTATGCCTTTCTAAAACTGCATGTGAGCATACAAATACTTCAATAAAATAGCCATTAAATTATGTAGCTGCAATGGCTGAGAATGTAGCTCACTGATAGGGTGCTTGCTGAGCACATACAAGGCCTTAGGTTAGAACCCCAGCAACATACACACACACACACACACACACACACACACACAAAACAAAACAACAAAAACCTGTACCTGCCATAATCTAGATAACTGAATTTTGCTATGCTTAGCTAAGGTACAGAGATTAATGTAAGTCTTTCAAACTACAACAAATATTCTACTTATAGTTTATTTAATCCAGTTGGTTTTAATTTACCACCTACATATTTCTATTTGTCCCATCTGTTCTAGGTTTTACTTTCTCCTGTTTCTTGCTTTTTTTTAAATTCTGGAGTGGGGGGTATTGTTTTAGTTTCCTCTCTTTAACATTTATATAATTTTTTATAATTTGGTTACTGGACCCTCTAGAACATCTATTCCCAACTTTCAGTCTCAGGTTAACTGGTATCTTATGCTGATTCAGAGAATACAATAACTTGAGATTTTATTTTCTATGTAATGTATATGTTATTATCTGGATTATTAATTCAATATATTTATTTTATATTCCTAAAGATTAGCCCATTTCCATGCTGTGAGCTGAAAATCCTTGACAAGATAGTATGTTTTTTTTCTGTGTCACATGTATGATTTTGGCTCTGCTAGGTAGCTGCACTGTTAACATCTGGCAATTTAGAAGACCCCAAATCTTTCCCGCCACTGTGTATCTCATCCTTATGATCCTCCTTACCTTTGTCTTTGAAGGATTCGCCTCTCCTTTTGAGGTGCTGCTGTACTGTTTTCTATCTCCTAATTTTCTACTGAATACCACTGTGCCACATAGCAAATAGTCATCTAACTTAATCCAATCCTAGGTTTAGCTGATTCTGGGATATACACAGGTTACTGACAAATGTTTGAGGAATGTGATTTTAGTTTGTTTGCATGGCATAGAACCTTGAATTACAAGCACTGTGACCCCTGGAAGCTCTTAAGTCTGCCTTTCTGGTCCAGTTTCAAGGTGTTTGCCACCAAGTCACATAACTTGAGCTAGATGTCCAGAATCTTACATGATAGAGAAAACCGAGTCCTGCAAGTTGTCTTCTGCACAAAAAATAATTAATAAAATGATAAATAAATGAATGAATAAATAAATGTTTAGTGAATGCAAACAGAAAGAAAAAACATGAGTTTAGGCAAGGCTGGATGCACATCTTCAGCCTCTCTCAATTCAGTTTGTTTTATCAGTCTACATAACAGCTTTTAGAAACCTCCATGTTTTCTACTTAAACATACATCACTCCACTGCACCAAAAGATTAATTAATAGCTCAACTAAGAAGTTTTTCTGTTTTAGATGTTGGTTGATATAGGCCTTTTCCAATGTTTTAGAAATATAAGCATGCAATTTATTCCTTTTAACAGTTGTTAGAATAGCTTGTTACTATTAGTAATTCACTGCAAACAAGAAATAAAATTCTCTGATCCACTTTTTTTTCTTTGGGGATGTTAGTGGCCTTTTTTTGCACCAATATCTACACACCTTATAACAATTATAGATCTTAATGAATTTCAGTGTGATTATTTCAATGCATGTATACAAGTTGCACCCATAAAATTGCCTCCCTTTATGCACTCTCTTTACTTCCTAACCTACTTTCAAACTCTGCTAAATAACCTCTCAAAGCTAAGGGTATTCTAATGTAACCCATTATCATTGCATTTCTTTGGACATTATGTGTTTTAAACGTATAGGTTAAAATTTTATATTATTTAATATATGAAGTTCAATGAAAAGGTAAATACATTTCTCACACCATTGTTTTTAGGTTTCATTATGACAAACCTGAAGTTAGGCTCATTCTAAGGCTTCTAGTGTGGTTCTGATCCTTACAAATAAAAAATTTCATCGCAAATTCATTAAGCTGTTCTCTGAACCTATACATAGCTATTATATCTGAAAAGTTTTCAGCAATTCTGTCCCATTTTCCCACTCCTTCCCAGATTAGATAAATATACAGCATTCTCAGTATCCTCTTTCTTCAACTAATTTTTCTTATGAAGCATCTATTATCCAATAAGCCACTCACAAAACTCTTCATTTCAGTTATGTTGTATATTTCTGTCAGGTCTGATTCTTCTTCAAATTTCTTGTCCATTTAAAAGTTTATGTCTCTTACCTATATTGTAAATATCTTTAATTTTTTAATGGACTGTGCCTGGTAAATTAAGACATTTTTAGCTTTATTTTCACTCTTTTGTTTACTTTTATCTATATTCTTTGTTATTCTTTGTATATTCTTTGTTTCTATCTAAGGATTAATAGATCAAATAAAGATATTCACAGGAAAGTTGATTTTGTTCTTCATAATGTTAATTACATAAAAATGAAGGCTGGCCTGGCAAGATGGTGTAGCATGTAAACGCACCTGCTGCCAAGCCTGTAGACCTGAGTGCAATCCCCCAGATTCATATGATAGAATCAACTACTACAAATTGCTCTCTGACCTCCTTGTTGTGCATGCCCAAACACACATACACAATGATTGTAAAGTAAAAGAAGATATACCATGTATTTTAAAACCTGCTGTGGTAGTTTGAATGAGAAATGCCCGCCCCCCTCATAGGCTCAAATATGTGAACACTTGGTCCCCAGTGGTGCCATTGCTTGGGGAGGTCATGGAATTTTTAGGAGGTACAGCCTAGCTGGAGGAAGTATATCACTAGGAGTGGCCTATGAAAGGTCATAGTCTTGCCCCACTTCTAGTTGCTCTCTCTGCTTCATGTTTGTGGTTTAAAATGTGAGTTCTCACCTTCCTGTTTCTGCCACCATGCTTGATGCTTGCTGCTATCACACTCCACTATAATGGACTCTTATTCACCTGGAACCATAGTCAAAATAAACACTTTCTTCCTCCACAAGTTGCTTTTAGTCATGGTGATTTTTCAGAGCAAATATTAATAGTGGAAAAAGCAAAATATTAATTTTATTCACTTATATATTGTCTTTATAGTTATCAGAGATTAGTGCACTATATTTTCAAATACTCACATATTTACATAGATACATACATACACCATTTTCATAATTGTTAATTTAAGATAACAGAGCTTAGAACTTACCTTCTTACTTCCAAGTAAGTACTTTTTATTATTTATTTTATTTTATTGGTCTTTTTGAGATGGGTCTTCCTGTAGCCCCAGCTGACCTGGAACCTGTTTTGTAGACTAGGTCTGCTTCAATCTTTGCCTCCTCCTCTGGAGTGCTGGGATTAAAGACGTGAGCTACCACATCCAGCACCAAGTAAGTCCTTTTTAAGTAATTTTATTAACTCTTTGAGAATTTCACATAATGTAATTTGATCATATTTAGGCCCACTTCCGTCATCTCCCCTCAGATCCACCATCACCTCCCTACCCCCTTTACTTTATGTCCTCTATTTTTTAAGGCCTATAGAGTTTGTGTTCCCCAAATACTCTTGGGTGTGGGCATGGGTCCTTCTCCCACCAGCCATAAACTGCCAACTGTTCCTCAGCTAGTGCTGAGGCTTCTTGCCTACCTCTATTTCCATGCTGGGATTTGGTCTGTCTTTGGCTTATGCAGGTCATGTGCATGTTGTCACAAGCACTGTAGGCTCATATGTGCAACTGCCCTGTTGTGTCTGGACAATACTGTTACCTTGTATTCATCTACTACATGTGGCTCTTACAGTCTTTCTTCTCCCTCTTTTGAAATTATCCCTGAGCCTTGGGAGGAGAGACAGTAATACAGGTGTCCCATTTAGGGTTGAGCAGTCTCTTATTCTCTGTGCCTTTGTCAATTGTGGGTCTCTGTGTTAATCTGCTACAAGAAGCTTCTCTGGTGTGAGTTGAGAGATGCTCTAATCTATGAGTGTAACCATAAGTCATTAGTGTGATGGCTAATCCTGGGTGTCAATTTAACTGGATCTGGGATTAACTGAAATGAGAGAGATCTTCTTAATTAGATCATCTGAAGCTGGAAGACACACCCTAAATGTGGGTGTTACCTTCTGATGGAAGCCCATATAAAAGACCATGGCAAAGCTTTTTGCTGCTTGCCTTCACTCTCGCTGGTGAGTTTGTCTTGCTTCCGTAGACTGAAGACTAGCTGATCTTTTGGAATTCGTCAGACCTTCAGTGCCAGATTGAGACTACTGAGACATCCAGCCTTGTGGACTGAGCAACTACAGAGTCTCAGCCTCTCAGGTGTGGTGCAGCCATTGTTGGACTACTCAGACTCTATCCTGTGAGCTAAACTGACAAATCTCTATACATATATATTCATTCTACCATTCTGTTTCTTTGGAGAACCCTGACTAATACAGTGGTGCACACTTTATGGAAATAGGCGCATTTGAATCTTCTAACTCACCTCTTGTGAAGGGCAAGGAATTTAGTGACTCTATACACAAAACATTTGACAATTTGTGGAAAAATAAGAAAAATAGTGATGCTTGGCTGTTACTTCTATCATCTCTGGATAAAGTGATAAAGATAAACAATGAACTTAATGATAAAATTGACAAGCTCCAGATTCGAATCAAGAGTTTAAAAGTTTCCAAGTATGCTCTGGAAGAGATTTTTCTCTCCAGCAGCCAGAGAGCAAAAGTTGCAGAAAATCAAGCTGGAGCACTTATTATACTTTTGGCTGACCAACAACGCAAATTTAATTCCCAGCCTTGAAGAGTGTCAGCAGTAAAGGTGAGGGCATTGGTAGGGAAAGATTGGAATCCTGACACATTGGATGGAGATGTGTGGGAGAACCCTGAGGAGGATGAGGATTTTGAATCCTCAGATTCTAAGGAATTCACTTCACCTGATGAAGTAATCTCCATACCCTCAACAATTTCTGTCCTAGTTTGTTTCTTCATTGCTGTGACAAAACACTCTGACCACTACCAACTTGGGGAGGAAAGGGTTTATTTGGCTTACATATCCTGGGTCACAGTTCATCGGGAGCTCAAGGTAGGAACTCAGGGCAGGAACCTGGAAGCAGGAGCTGGAGCACAGGCCATGGAGGAATGCTGCTTACTGGCTTGCTCCCCTGGCCCCTGCTCAGCTTGCTCTCTTATCCAACACAGGCCCACCTGCCCAGGGGTGGCACTACCCACAGTGGGCTGGGCTCTCCCACATCACTCAACAATCAAGAAAATGCCCCTCAGACATGGCCACAGGCCAGTCCAATGGAGGCAATTCCCCAATCAAGGCTCCCTCAACCCAGGTGTGTCAAGTTAACACTAAAGCTATCCAGCACAATTGACAGCATATGCTTTACCAACAAGTCTGGACTGTTTACGACCTCCTGCTTGCTGGATCCATTCAGTATGACATCATCAACATAGAAGACCAGTGTGATATTTTGTGGAAGAGTCAGGCGATCAAGATCCCTTCGAACCAGGTTATGGCACGATGCTGGAGAGTTAATATACCCTTGAGGCAGGACAGTGAAGGTATATTGTTGGCCTTGCCAGCTGAAAGCAAATTGCTTCTGGTGGTCCTTATGAACCAGTATTTAGCATTTTCCAAATCAATAGCTGCATACCAGGTACCAGGAGATATATTAATCTGCTCAAGTAAGGAAACCACATCTGGTACAGCAGCTGCAAATGGAGTAACTACTTGATTAAGTTTTCAATAGTCAACTGTCATTCTCCATGACCCATTTGTCTTCTGCACAGGCCAAATAGGAGAGTTAAAGGGAGATGTGGTGGGAATCACAACCCCTGCATCTTCCAAATCCTTGATGGTAGCACTAATTTCTGCAATCCTTCCAGGGATATGATACTGCTCTTGGTTCACTTATTTTTCCTGGAAGAGGCAATTCCAGTGGTTTCCACTTGGCCTTTCCAACCATAATAGCCTTCACTCCACATCAGGGAACCAATGTGGGGATTCTACCAATTGCTAAGTATATCTCAATTATACATTCTGGTACTGGGGAAATAACCACAGGATGAGTTTGGGGACCCACTGGACCCACTGTCAGTTGGACTTCAGCCAAAACTCCATTTATCACCTGACCTCCATAAGCCCCTACTTTAACTGTAGGGCCACAATGCTTTTTAGGGTCTCCTGGAATCAGTGTCAACTCAGAACCAGTATCCAATAGGCCACAGAAAGTCTGATTATTTCCTTTTTCCCAATGCCCACTTACTCTAGTGAAAGGTCGCAGGTCCCTCTGGGGAAAGAGTCTTCACAGTGGGCAGAACTTCAGGCCGTGCACATGGTCATGCATTTTTCTTGGAAGGAGAAATGGCCAGACGTGTGATTATATACTGATTCATGGGCTGTAGCCAATGGTTTGGCTGGATAGTCAGGGACTTGGAAGGAGCATGGTTGGAAAATTGGTGAGAAAGACATTTGGTGAAGAAGTATGTGGACAGATCTCTCCAAATGGGCAAAGGATGTGAAAATACTTAGATCTCGTGTAAATGCTCATCAAAAGGTGGCTTCAGCAGAAGATGAGTTCAATAATCAAGTGGATCCAATGACCTGCTCTGTAGATTGTCAGCCTCTTTCTTCATCTATCCCTGCCATTGCTCAATGGGCCCATGAACAAATTGGCCATAGTGGCAGACATGGAGGTTATGCATGGGCTCGGCAGCATGGACTCCCACTCACAAAAGCTGACCTGGCTACAGCTGCTCCTGAGTGCCAGATCTGCCAACAGCAGAGACCAACACTGAGCCCCCAACTATTCCCCATGGCAACCAGCCTGCAACATGGTGGCAGGTTGACTATGTTGGACCACTTCCATCTTGGAGGGGACAGCATTTTGTCCTTACAGGAATAGACACTTATTCTGGTTATGGATTTGCCTTTCCTGTACATATTTCTGCCAAAACTACCATCCAGGGACTTACAGAATGCCTTATCCACTGTCATAGTATTCCACATAGCATCGCTTCTGACCAGGGAACTCACTTCACAGCCAAAGAAGTGTGACAGTAGGCCCATGGTCATGGAATCCACTGGTCTTACCATGTTCCCCACCATCTTGAAGCATCTGGCTCAATAGAACAATGGAATGGCCTCTTAAAGACACAGTTACAGTGCCAATTAGGTGGCAATAGCCTGGACAGCTGGGGCAGGGTCCTCCAGAAGGTAGCGTATGCTTTGAATCAGCATCTAATATATGGTACAGTTTCTCCTATAGCCAGGATTCACAGGTCCAGGAATCAAGGGGTGGAAGTGGGAATGATTCCACTCACTATCACCACTTATGACCCACTAGAAAAATTTTTGCTTCCTGTACCCTCAACTTTGCACTCTGCTGGCTTTTAAGTTTTGGTTCCAGAGGAGGGAGTGCTTCTGCCAGGAGACAGAATAAATATTTCATTGAACTGGAAGCTAAGACTTCCCCCTGGCCACTTTGGGCTTCTGATGCCCTTACGTCAGCAGGCTAAGAAAGGAATAACAGTATTGGGAGGGGTGATTGAACCAGACTACCAGGGGGAAATTGGACTGGTTCTCCATAATGGAAGGTAATGAAGATTATACCTGGAAGGCAGGAGATTCCTTAGGGCGACTTTTGGTGCTACCATGTCCTGTGATTAAGGTCAATGGGAAACTGCAACAACCCAATTCAGACAGGACAACAAATGGCCCAGACCCCTCAGGGATGAAAGTATGTGTGACTCCTCCATGGAAAGAGCCAAGATCTGCAGAGGTGCTTGCTGATAGTGGAGAAAATACAGAATGGGTAGTAGAGGAAGGTACTTACAAATACCAATTTAGGCCACGTGACCAGTTGCAGAAATGTGGATTGCAATTGACATGAGTATTTTTGTCCTATTCAGTTAAGAAAAGGCTTGTGCATGTATACATGTATGTTAAGCAGATACTTGTGTTATTCTTATTTTGAATGTGTAATTGAGATAAGTGTTAAGTGGTTAAGTATTGTGAACCTATATGATCATATTGGGTTATGAGATACTAAAGGACTAAGCATTCCTCAAAGACCTTATCACCTACTCTAAGTTATATAATGCAATGATCATTGTATGATGGGATAGTCATATCATGTTAGGCAAAATTATGACCTCAACATTGTTTTCATTTGAAAATTAAGCATAACATAGAGAGATGCTATTGGGTGTCAAGTTGACAAGGGGTGGACTTGTCATGGCTAATCCTGGGTGTCAACTTGACTGGATCTGGGATTAACTGAAATGAGATCGAGCTTCTTAATTGGATCATCTGAAACTGGAAGACACATCCTAAATGTGGGTGTTACCTTCTGATGGAAGCCCAAATAAAAGGCCATGGCAGAGGAGAACGTTTTTTGCTTTTTGCTGTTTGCCTTCTCTCTCGCTGGTGAGTTCATCTTGCTGCTGTAGACTGAAGACTAGCTGATCTTTTGGAATTCATCAGACCTTCAGCACCAGGTTGGGACTCCTGAGACATCCAGCCTCATGGACTGAGCAACTACAGAGTCTCAGCCTCTCCAGTGTGGTGCAGCCATTATTGTACTACTCAGACTCTATCTTATGAGCTAAGCTGATAAATCCTTATACATATATATTCATTCTACCCATTCTGTTTCTTTGGAGGACCCTGTCTAATACAATTAGAAATCATTTAATACTACCTTTAGAAGAATAATGGTAGTAGGGTCTCCCCTATGACCTATGACCTATTTAACCACAGGTTCATAGTCCTGATAACAGTGCCAGGTCTGTCCAAGGAAATCCTTTAATGGTTTAATAGAATTTATTCACTCAATCACTTTAAAAGTACTGACAAAAAATTGACTAGGTACTGATTGGTAAACTGATTCTGTCAGTAATCTAGTATTCACTTGTGACTACTGAGCAACTAAAATATGGCTACACCACACTGGAAAATTCTGGAAAGTCTAAAACACCAAATTTTGGACACCACAAAGGATGTGAAATCTTTTAATTTTTATATTGACTACATGTTTAAATAATATTGTAGATACATTAGGATAAATATATTATTAAATTAATTTCAGTTATCTCTTTTTATGGTTTTTAGTGTGGCTACTTGAAAAGTTAAAGTTGCATATGTCCTCTGATTTGTAGATCTTTTTGTAATTCTGCTAAGCAATGCTGCTCTAGGTCATATAAATACAGAAATTAAAAGAGATCATCCTTCATGGAGGTGACAGGTAGATTGGTAAAAAAAAAAAAAAAACCTAAAATCACTAGAGGGTGTCACTATTTCTTTACTGACTTAAAATCATATATGTATACATACAGAGTCATATGTAAGTATTAATATATAAATAGCACTCTGTGTATGCTTAGAAAACAAAAAAAAAATCAATATAAATATCCAATCCAGAGTGAACATTTCTATATTGAAGAAGCTTCCACTAACTTTAATTTTTAATTCATTTTATAGTAGATCTGACATTGTCACTCATTTAAATTTATTATTAGGAAACGAGAGCATTATAATAAATATCAATTCCACTTTTGTTAATAATAAATAAGATAGTCAAAGTTAAAACATCTTTGCTGTATCTGTCTTTGAAAAGAAGAGAAGCAGGATTTAGTATCTGTATAAATTACATATGTTATTATAAAGTTGCTCAGTAAGTAAAGTTAGTATTGGCATGAGGAATATAGGTCAAAATGCAGGTGGGAGTGTAAAACACTATTTCTTTACTGACTTAAAAAATAACAAGAATGATTAAATTTTATACTTTCTTAAAACATCCAGAGGAGGAATAAAAACTTCTATATATACTATCACACCATTCTTATTTCTTTCATTAAAAAAATTATATTTACTTGTTTGTGTAGGGGCGGACATGTGTGCAAATCACAGAGCATATGTGTAGATGAGAGGACCGCTTTCAGGAGTCAGTGGTCTCCTCTCATTTGAGTCTTATGGATTCAACTCAGGTTGTCAGGCTTGGGAGCAAGTGCCTCTACCCACTGAGTCATCCCCCTGCCCCTATTCTTTTCAAAAACATTAATGTTATTTATTTTGATTTATGTATACTGTATATGAGTGATGTAAGTGAAACCATGTGTACAAGACCCACAGAGGCCAGAAGAAGGTGTCAGAGCCCCTAGAACTAGAGTTACAGATAGTTATTAGCCACTATCTGGGTGGTGGAAACTGAACTATGGTCCTCTGCAAGAGCAACCAGTACACTTAACCACTGAGCCATCTCTCCAGCCCCCAAAACATCAATATTTATACTTAGTATGAACATTTAAAATGAATTTACTGGTTATTTGAACAATTCTACGCTTACTGTTAGGTGGTAGAATTATTTATTTTGTAATTTTATTCTTAATGTTTCTGCATTTTTTTAATTTACATAATATAGGCAATTATTTTCTGGTAGTAAAATGCTACAGGAGAAAAAACTATGACATTTAACATTAAAACTACTTAAAGGTCTTCTAACAATCTTGGTAATTTTGCAATGACACTAAGATATTCAACGTTATTATGAACTCATGGTGAAAACTTTTTAAAGTTCTTCATTCTTCCATTTCTAATTATCTATGATTAATTTATATGGTCAGTTATAGTACATATCCATGGCTAAAGTGAAAATCGGCACCACCTTTTAGAAAGTAATTGGTGATACATATTATCTTCAAAAACTTAAAATTATTTTAAAAGGTGTGTGCCCTTTACACAAATATTGCTACTTCCAAGAAAAAAGAAAACAATATACAATAGATCGTTGACAGGTACAATTAAGCTAGTGAGATTATAGGAGACTAGAAATGACAAAATTCAAAATTCAACCAGGCAGGAGGATCTCTATGAGTTCAAGGCCAACCTGATCTACATAGAGTTCCAGGCTAGCAGCTGGGGCTACAGGGAGACCCTCAAAAAGCAAAAAGAAAAAGAAAAAATTCAACAATTCAACAGACTATTCCATAGTTTGTAACAATGACTATGAAGTAAAATCGAAGCTATACTAGGTTAAATGGATATGTATGTTTCATTTCTATATAAATTTTATATTTGTATGTATAAAAAAAGATGGAAATTTGCCTTTTACTATTGGGATGAGAAGACTGTGAACAGATTTCCAATAGCAAATTTTGGATCACTGGAAAATTGCATAGCTCTTTACCTGTACTTAAAAACTATGTATATTATTTCAAGATTATTCAATCAAAAGTCTCGTATTTAGGAGGTATGTGTGGGAGACAGTGCTATTTGTACCTTGTCTATTAATACAATAATGTGCTTTTTATACAGCACTTGAAATTTTACTATTAGTGATGAGACTAACGGACTGATTCAATAGTAGGTTAAGTGGCGGCTATTATAAAATTTCAACTGTTGGGGCTGGAGAAATAAGTAAGTGGTTAAGCGCACTGGCTGATCTTGCAAAAAGCCCAGATTTGATTCCCAATACCCACCTGGCAGCTAACAATCATCCGTAATTGCAGTTCCTGGGGATCCCACCGTCTTCTATCCCACCCCCACCACACCCCCCCACCCCTCGCACTGCACGACACAGGTGCACTTACACATATGGAAGAATAACACGTATACACATAAAATAAAATCAACAACTTAAAATTTCAAAGGTTACTTAAAATATTAGAACTGTGATTAATTATAGGATTGCAGTTGGGCCATAATTTTGTTAATTCTAGTTTAAAGCATTTTATATTTGTTAAGCGACTGAGCCGCAAACGCTGTTACTGAAAACTATTCCAAAAGAGCACAGATCCTCAGGATGCAGTGCTCCTCATCCCTCTTTTTAAGCGTCAGCGTGTTCGCAGAGGACTCGGCCCAGCACGGCCTTCCGGCTTCGGTAGCCCCCAGGAACCGCTCCAGACTAGGTGCCGGCAGAACACCGGCCACCTGAGAGGAGCGACAGGGAACCGGAAGCATGGGGCTCGCTAGGTTTTCCCCTTCAGCCCATGGGTGTCTCATCTATAACTGTCCGGGTTCGCCCCACTACGTTTACCTGCCAGGGTCCGACCGGAATCTACCCCGGACCGGAATCTACCACCGCCTCTTCCTGTTTCTTCTGCGCGTGTGCAACCGGAACGTTCGCGAAAATTCCTAAAGCGGAACCGGCGGTTTCCGGAAGACGCCAGCGTCTGGGTCCGTGACACAGGTGCTCGTGGTGTCTTGTCTTGGTCTTCAGCGTGTTGCCTCACCTGCAACCCGGCATGGCGCTGCTGTGTTACAACCGCGGCTGTGGGCAGCGTTTCAACCCTGAGGCCAACGCGGACGGTAAGTAGGTCCCTCCGCGGCTTCTCTCGCGGTCGCGGGCCTCACTCCCCGGCCGGGGAGCGCAACTGGGGGTCCCTAGCGCCCCTCGCTCTCTGTGGACATCGCTAGCGCCGACCAGTTTCAGGGGCGTCTACCCGGGTTCTACTCGCCCTGCTGTGATTCATGGGCGTGGGGGATGCAGAGAGCTGGCGGTGGCCATCCTGGCAGCGAACTTCCGCCGCTTTGGAGTACCAGTGAAAAGTGCTCAGTGTTTGTTCAGTCCGCCGGCTCCTGTAGATTGCTTGCTTTTTAAAGAACCATTCTTGACTGTGAACTGTTTCTTTGCTGAGTTTTGGTAGGTGCGCTGTTACCGGCTCCGCAGTGGCGACGTTTGCCCGGACTTTGACTCTGGCCTGCAATTTAAGACCTTGCGGGGGCTAGCGTAAACTGTATGATCAGTTTTCCTCCAAAACCACTAGAGCTAGTTAGGTATGTAAAGTGAAAGCCAGCGCCTACACTAGGTGAGCCAGGGGATGTGCGTGACCAGTTACTCTTAATTGGTGAATAGAATAATTATGCAGATTACTGGAATTTTGCGGGAAGTGGAATACTTTTCAATTTTATCTAGCATGTATAGTATGTTTTTTATATGACAGATACTGGTCTGTCACTTTATAACTTCATCTTCACAACTGCTCTTGGAGTCACAGACCCTTTAAAAAGCAGAGAACTTCAACATGGTAGTATCACAGTTAAGCGTTGTGAAAGAGTTTAAACCAATGCGTTAGCACTCTTTTTCATTTTTGGAGTGTTTGGAATATTGATCTTGGTACACTTGTAAATTAGTGACTTCTTTTAAAATAAGAGTTGTACAAGACGAGGAAAAGATATAACTCCATCTATAAGCCATTGTTAAAAACTATCTTGGTGTATGCACATTGTACTTTAATACCAAGTACACCGATTGTGGCATGGGGCAATATTTTTAGGAGCCTAAATTCAGGCCTAAAGTTCAGGAGAGATAACAGCTGTTATTGGAAGGTCTTTCTGTGAAATGGTACAGTGTGTAGGAAAGACGAAATCCAGGAAGTCAGGAAAGCCACAGGGCTAAACTATCTTAAGGTTTAGGCCATTAACAGGTTCACATACAGCAGGAAACTCTAGTGAGTTGCTGGAAAGGTTTATTCACTTTAGCAAAGTGGGAATTGTTAGAAACTAGAGATAAATATGTCAAGTAAGTTGATCAAATGTATGACAGATGAAAGAACCGGAGGTGAGGAGTAGACAGCACACTGGATGTGGCTGAAAGAGTTTTATAAAATTACAAATTAAAGGATTGATATTGAAAGTACCAGTAAGTTCTGTTTTTAGTGAAATGCAGTGATGGAAGTGCCATGCTTAAGAACCTATATAATCCACCATGTTGCTTTATTTCATTTCCTTAGGATTTTGTTGTCTTAAAACAAAAATTGGACTCTTTCCAAATTTTTAGTTTGGTAACTTGTACGTGTTAAACACTAAAGAAGGCACACATTTACAAAGAGTACTTAATCCACTTTTTTTGTTGTCTTTTTGAGACAGGGTCTCCCTGTAGCCCCAGCTGTCCTGGAACTCACTATGTAGACCAGGTTGGCCTTGAACTCACAGAGATCCACCTGCCTCTGCCTCCTAAGTGCTGAGATTAAAGGCGTGCACCACCACACCCAGCCTTTAAACCACATTTTAAAGAAAGCTGAAGCAGTTACTAATGACAAATTAGTGAGAATTTTGGCTAAACCTAATATTTAAAAAGCCCATAGCAGTTAACCACTACTGTGTTGTAGAGATACTGATTTTAGCAAAACTGGTAAACCTAATGAAGAAAATGGCCAAATAATTTTCATTTGCTTTTGAAAGCAGTGGTTTTCAAATTTTTCTCCTGCTAGTTACATGGTTAAGATCTGACTCATTCCTGCTGTCATTCTATCACAGGACTTTTTTATGCCCTGCTGTGTGTATACATTATATATTTTATGCCTGTGACTGTACATTAGATTCAATATTTGTATGTAGCTAGCACTTACTAAGAAAGTAACATCAGCTAGAGGATAGAGAGATTTCTTGGGTTATGAGGAAGTAATCATTTCAAGGTAACACCAGGATCCAGATTCTAGAAAAATAAAAATTAAACTTGAAGGGTTGAGTGAGGTGGGAAGAGTACAGAGAAATGAAGTCTGTTTCTTCTAAACTCATGATACTGCATACATAGCCAGGGAATAGGTGTGTCTGTGACTTGATGACTTTAAATAAAATATTTTACATTGCTAGTTGTAATAAATTATTTTTTATAAGACTTAAGTTCGAACTGATTACTGTGGAAATAGACAGGAATACAGAATAATCAGTGTCAACCCTAAAAACAAACTAGAAGTTTAAGGTTCATTTCTAGGAACTGGCCCAGTTTAAGAATGCTAATTTAGGGCCAGGCGTGGTGGGTGGTGGCCCACGCCTTTAATCCCAGCGACAGAGGCAGGCGGATCTCTGTGAGTTCCAGGACAGGTGGGGCTACAGGGAGACCCTGTCTCAAAAAGACCAAAAAAAAAAAAAAGGAATGCTAATTTAGCAGTTGGGTATTACAGCAGCTTTTTAAATGTTGAGCATATTTTTACAGAATCTTTTTAGGGAATCCCCAGAACGTTTTATGGATCATTTTATAAGTACACTTAGCTTAAACTTGATTTTTTTATGAAAAAATAATTGAAATATGACCAGAGGATGGGGAGGAGTGCTGTGAAGTAGAAATTTCCAGCATGAAGTGAGGAGGGGCTCCCTGAGACCCTGCCCCAAGCCAAGGTTATTGGAAGTTGATCTCTGCTGGGGCAGTTACTTAACACCCCTATACCCATGTGCATATATAATTTGGACTCTGTGGTGGGTTATTTAAAAAGAGGGCATGTAGTTGAAAGGGAGGGTGGTGTGTTAGGGATCTGGAAGGAGTTGGAAGTGGATGTCGTCAAGATACAGTGTTTGCATGTATGGATTTTTCAAAGAATCAAAGAAAGAAGAAATATTGCCAAATCTTAAGGCTTAAAGTTTTAATACTAAACAAAATTCGCTACAAAAGTTGGATGAATATAAAATATATTGGTTATTCTTGAACTGTTTTATAGTGATTTTCTCTAGGTATATAGTATTAGAGTTTTATCTGTTACTATTTTTTAATACAAGGGATTAATGAAGCTTTAAGGAATAACTGCCTGAAGGAAAAAAATATATTGTATACACTTTTCATTATATAAAGAGGTGTGGTTTTTTTCCCCTTTCTGTTTTTGACCAGATGCCTGCACATACCACCCAGGTGTTCCCGTCTTCCATGATGCACTGAAGGTAGGCACTAGATACCTTTTCAGTTTCTTCATACTTGCATAGTAAACTTGAAGATGTAATAATACCATTTTTCTCAGCTTGTCAGTTTTTCTTTCTCTTTTTAAAAGTATATTTACTGTGTATGACCATATTGCCTTGCATGTATGTAAGTGTATCCATGTTCGACAATGCCGAGAGAAGTCAGGAGAGGGCATCAGGTCCCCTAGAACTGCAGTTAGCTGCCATGTGGATGCTGGAATCTGATCCCCGGTCTTCTGCAAGAGCAGCCTGAGTTCTTAACTGCTGTGCTGTCTTTCTGGGCCCAATTTTTCTTTCTAAATGACTATTTAGGAATGCTTTTAAGAATGTGGTTTTTATTTGCTCTGTTCTGTGCTTGTGCATGCCCATGTGGGTAGTCCAAAAATTGATAACTGGAGTGTTATGTTTGTAATTTTCTATCTCTCCCCATCTAATACTTTGAGCAGGGTCTCTCACTAAACCTGGAGCTTTCTGAGACATCTAGACTGGCTAGCCAGGGAGCCCCGAGGACCCACTTTTCTCCCTTACCCCCCCCCCCCAGCTGTGGTTACAGATAGGCCTTGCATCTAGCTTATATTCATGGGTGCTGGGAACCAGAAGTTAGGTCCTGATGCTTCTGTGGTTTTCCCCCGACTGAGCCATCTCCTCAACCTCCTTGTTGTCTGTGTTTTCTGAATATGTATCATAAACCTGAGCTTTCCAGAACTGCTGGATTCCATAGCCCAGTGAAATTCAGGTAGAATAAAAACATCTGTATAAGACCACTGGTTTTCTCTTTAACCAAGTAAGTAGTTAAATTTATATTAACAACAAAAGAAAATTTTAATGTTCAAAGGAGACTGTTCAGAGAAAACGTACAGTTCTCAAGAAAATACTGTTAGTAACCATATGTTCTCATACTTAAATTTATCCTTTGTTTTTATTTTTACTGAGGACTAGCATAGGACCCAGATTGGCATCTGAGAACACATTCCCTATGACATGTCTTAACACAGTATATATCCCAGTGTCTGACATAATTCTCTCTTACTAGATGCTCTTTTTTTTTGCTCAGTATAGTATGAATGCTCTTTAAAGCCTATAAGGTTGTAGTAATTGGGTTCATTTACATCTCAGTTTAGAGTAAAGGAGACCACAAAGTTCACAAGTAAAGGAAAAATTAAATTATGAAATATTTAAATTTTCTTTTAAGAAACAAAAGAGGAACCTGAAAGTGCACAGTATATTAAAAAATGCACTGCCAAAATTTTTATGCCTTGTAAGAAACGGGCCCATTTGAATTTAATCTGAATTTAGGAACTCAAGAATTTTTTTTTTTTTGATATTTTATTATTTTTATCTTATTTGTACGAGCCGATTGCCTGCATGTGTGTAAGCACACTGTGCTGTGTAGTGCCCTCAGGTCAGAAGAACTGGAATTTATGAATGGTTGTTAGCCACCTTGTGTGCAAGGTATGGAACACGGGTCTTCTGCAAGAGCCATCTCTCTGGCCCCTCTATTCTTATTTCCCTATTCCCCAGGGTGTTGGAATTAGAAACAATAACTTAAAGCCAGTTTTGGTAAACTGTTAACTGTGGACTATAAAAAGTCTCTGTCTTTTTAGTGAAGCAACTAATAATTAGACCTCTTCCCAGTGGTATAGGTCAAGACAAAAGGTGGAAGCCAAAAGAAAAACTAAATAATGAAGCTAGACTACAGTGAAAGGATAATATATCTTGCAAGAGTAAGTAAGGCAAGAAAAGAATCTAAGAACCAGTGTCCTTCTAGCTTGCTTTTGCTTTTTTTTTTTTTTTTTTTCGGTCCTTTTGAGACAGAGTCTCCCTGTAGCCCCAGCTGGCCTAGAACTTGCTATGTAGACCAGGCTGGCTGGTCTCAAACTCACAGAGATCTGGCTTTCCTTGTGGCTTTTATTGAGGGTCAATGAGGAATTGGTGATGTAGTCTTCCACATGTCAAAGCAATCCTCTACTTATTCTGGCCAACCAAGGAGGATATATTTAGTTTTATTTTATTGTCACTTAACTTTCTAGTCAGTTAGGAGCTCCCGTATTACCTAAAACCTAGTATACATGCTTGATAAAGGGAACAACAGTATTCATTGCTGTAAGCTTACCTTTTAGCTCTGGGTCAGCAAGAGCTGCCCTGTTGATGTTTCATCTTTAACTTTGCAGATAATTACCAGTATTCTGTCCCTGACTTATTTTTAACTTGGAAGACAATAACAAGCACCTTGGGGAAGAGGACATTATAGCATATGAATCTATGTTCTTCCCAAATTTCTTAACTCCCTAACCCTAACATAGTTGTTAGATACCTCATGCTTCTGTCTGCTTATGCTTCTGGCTGAAAGGTTAGCTCTACCTTCAAAGACAAATACATAGGCCTCTGTGGTATTATAATGCCTTTTTTTTTTTTTTTTTTTCAGGTAAAGCAACTTTACTTCTTGGGTCCTTTAAATATATGAATTGCAGAGGAGGGAGGGTATTGGGACTTAAACCCAGGGTCTTGTGCTTGCTAGGAAACTTGCTATAATGAGTCACGTCTCTAGTCCAATAGATGATATCTTAAAAAATGATAAAATGGGGTGCTGGAGAGATGGCTCAGCAGTTAAGAGCACTGACTGCTTTTGCAGAGGACCCGAGTTCAATTCCCAACACCCACATGGCAGCTATGAAGCATCCTTAACTCCAGTTCCAGGGGAATCAGAAGCCCTCTTCTGACTTCCATGGCATTGCATGACACGGGTACACTCACATACATGCAGGCAATACATTCATACACATAAAATAAAAATAATAAAATATTTTTTCTTAAACAGAAGCAGTTTCTGATTTTCTATTTTAATGTGTTTCCTTTGATGACAGGTCATAATATAAATCGTGTTAAAAGTGAATTCTGTTTATGTAACTTCAGGATTCAAGGAAATAAGTACAAAAGGCATGGGAAAAAAACAGTTTTCAGGGGTGTTTTTTTGTTTGTTTGTTTGTTTCATAGGGTTGGTCTTGCTGTAAGAGAAGAACAACTGATTTTTCTGACTTCTTAAGCATTGTAGTAAGTACTAGTTTATTTCTGTTATTTCCCTAAAAGTACATACACCTGGAATCTAGATATCCATTGTCTCAGCTATCAGGATACACGTTGGTTTACAAAGGGAGTTCATTTTTTTAATAGCCTCTAAAATAGTTTGAAGATTAAGAGTTTTAAAGTACTAATTACTCATTTGTCATTTCAATTCTTGGTTTTAGAGTCTCGAAAGAGCATTAGGAAAGAAGTGTAAGGCAGTAACTAAAAACATTTTCAGTTAGGAAGGGCACGGTTTCTCAAGATACCATTGACATGGACCATTGTTTCATAGGGCACCAAGAAAGAAAGCCCATATTTCCATTTTGTAGATAAGAAAACAAATTTTAAAAGAATACCTTGCTTACGGTCATATTTCAATTAAGTAGGTAAAATTGAAACTCAGATTGATACCCCCTGATTTGCATTTTGTTTTGTTCTAGGACAGTGTCCCTTGTAGTTTATTTGTAGCCAAGGATGACCTTGAACTCCTGCTTTTGCCTCCAAGTACCAAGTACTGAGATTATAACTGGCACCATACCAGGCTTATGCAATGCTGGGACTCAAACCCAATGCTTTGTACATGCTAGACAAGCACTTGAAAGCTTAGATTTCAGCCTGAGACCTTTTTAAATAAATAACTTTGGCATATATAAATAATTTTTGAAGGCTGGCTTCAAAATGGTTGACAAGCCAGCCTCAGCCACATAGACAGTATCCCCAAAATACAAACATGTATTCATAAGTAAATGAAGTAGATAAAAGCATAACTCTTAATTCATATATTTCACTAACAGGGCTGTACAAAAGGTAGGCATAATAGTGAGAAGCCACCTGAACCAGTCAAGCCCGAAGTCAAGACTACTGAGAAGAAGGAACTATCTGAATTAAAACCCAAATTTCAGGAGCATATCATTCAAGCCCCTAAACCAGTAGAAGCAATAAAAAGGCCAAGGTATACTCTATACATCTGCTTTTATTTGTAACTTTAATAATAACATTTGTCAGTGGCATTTCCTTTTAACATTTTGTATAATAGAATTTGTAGTAGCCACCATGTATGTTTTTCTTTTTCCTCACCCTTTTTTATTTGAGTGCATATACACAGTAAAACTTGTTGATAGATTTATTTTACTGATAATTACAGGTGCAAATACTGTCAGAATAGGGGAATTGCACATCTTTGTTTTCTGGTGACATCTTTTTCATTTCATGGCGTGATGGAAATTCTGTGAAATGAATTCCTTTCCGGGAATTAGTTTGAATTGCGAAAGCACCTAGAGACCTAGTCACTTATCTTTGCTTTCAGGTACCTGAAAACTAGTTATTCTCATTAGTACTAGTTTGTTTGATTTAGATGGCCTCTCTGTCAAAATAGCCTTAAAATAGCTTTTGTTTACTTTGAAGTAAAATTAGATTCCTTCATATGTTTCCATACATGTTACTAGGTTTGTCCATTAAATCAGATCTTCATATTAGGTAGTGACTACTTTAGAACCAAACTACAGAATGTAAGTAAACATGATTTGGGCTTCAGATTTGTGTCTCTGGTAATTTAAAAAAGTACAATAAAAGAGAAATAGTGGAAACCAGTTGAAATTTTTATTCTTATTATGAATTTATGGTATTCCCAACGTGTTCTTTTTGTTCTGTTTAAAAATTTTTTTGTTTGTTTTTATGTGTATGAGTGTTTTGCCTGCATGTATGTGAGTGCACCCATGTCAAGCAGAGCCCTCGGAGGTCAGAAGAGGGTCTTAGATCCCCTGGTACTGAAGTTACAGGCACTTGTTAGCTCCTCTGTGGGTGCTAGGAATCAAGCCCAGGTCCCTTGGAAGAGCAGCCAGTGCTCTTAATCACTGAGCCATCTCTCCAGCCCTCCCAACTTGTACTTTATTGATTTTGCTTAAATAAATTAATAGAACAACATGTAATATAGGATCAAGATAAGTATCCTGACTTTTGATGTTTGCTCATTAATATTTTTAGATACAGACTGTAAAGATCAGAATAATTGGGCCTGGAGAGATGGCTCAGAGGTTAAAAGCACTGGCTGCTCTTGCATAGGCATCTGATTCCATTCCCAGCACCCACATGGTGGCTAACAACCATTTGTAACTCTGGTTCCAGGGAATCCAACTCCCTCATCTGGCCTCTGTAGACAGTGTACAACATGAGTGCACTTAACAAGCATGCAGACAAAAGACTCAATACACAGAAAAATGTTTTTTAAAAAGATCAAAGTGGGGCTGGAGAGATGGCTCAGCAGTTTAGAACAGTGACTGTTCTTGCAGAAGACCCAGTTCAAATCCCAGCACCCACATGGCAGCTAACAACTGTCCATAACTCCAGTTCCAGGGGATCCAACAGCCTCTTCTGTCCTCTGTGGACATTGTATGACATGGGTGCACTTAGCTATATTTAAGCAATACATGCATATACATAAAAATAATAAATACCATATTTTTTTAAAAAGATCAAAGTGATTTTATTCTACCTATATTAATTCAGTGTTGAAAGACTATTAAACAGTAGGGTAGCCAGTTGAAAAACAGAAGTGTTCTTAAGTCTCTTACATTACTGTGGTGACCTATGACTTGTTTTTATTGTTGCATTTATTAATGAGCTCAATACTGACTTTGAATAAGATTAAACAAGGTATATATACAAAACTTAACCATTATGAAATATTAGAAGAATGTGATGGTTGTACACTACTCATGATGCTTTGTCATAAAATTGTGGCAATAATATGAATATTTGAAATAGATTCTTAATAGAGAAACCATTTCTGTTAAGACCTAAATTGTAGTGGTTATAACAATTATTTGTAAAATACTTCTAAGAATAACTTGATACACACAAATAATTTAACATTTCACAAGGATGTTTTTTAAGGTTATCAATTTTAAGTACAAAGAAATATTTTTGTATATTAATAATGGTAATAAGGCTTCAAAATTCTCTAGCCCAGATGAACCAATGACAAATTTGGAGTTAAAAATATCTGCTTCCCTAAAACAAGCACTTGATAAACTTAAACTGTCATCAGGGAATGAAGAAGATAAAAAGGGTAAGATACTGTTTTGTTTTATTATGTCTTTCTGTATAAGTATGGAGCCATTCAAAAGAGATAGCAGTAGTTCACTGAATGTGTGAAAATGTAGATTGTAGTAAAGAACTTACTTTATTCCCAAATACTAATCATCTGTTAAATTTTTTTCCTTATTTAATTCTTTTCACAATTAAATTTCTTTGATAATTGAAAATTTTTCTTTGTGTATCATGTATATGACCTATGCTTAATATCAAGGGACAAAAATATCCTTTCATGATTTCTCTTTTACAAGAGAACATAAGATTTCATTAAGATTGAATACAGCAGCTGGGCATGGTGGCACATGCCTTTAATCCCAGCACTTGGGAGGCAGAGGCAGGGGGATATCTGTGAGCTTGAAGCCAGCCTGGTCTACATAGTGAGTTCCAGGCCCCCTGGGGCTACAGGGAGACGGTGTCTCAAAACAGATCAAAAAAAAAGAGAAAAGAAAAAAGATTGAATAAAGCATTGCATTATAGAATGAAAGTGTGTTATATGTTATTTGCAAAGTATAGACAATAATAAGATACTTTTGGTTTGGTTTGGTTTGGTTTGGATATAAGATGTTGCCCTTATAGCTCAGGCTGGCCTCAGTCTTGCCATGTAATCGCATTTGACTTTGATTTCATGATCATCCTTCCTCAGACTCCCAAATGTTGGGATTACAAATGTGCGTGCATAACACACCTGCTGCTGTGAATTCCTTGTCTTTCCTTTCTGTTTCTTTTTTCCTTAAATAGGAATTATTTCATAGGAAACATTCTAAGAATAACACAACAGTGGCATTTTATTTAATATTTTACATTTTCCCCCGTTTCAAAAGAGGATAGTGATGAAATCTTATTTTATTCTTTTCTTCATTTCAGAAGAAGACAGTGATGAAGTTAAGATTGGGACCTCTTGTAAAAATGGAGGGTGTTCAAAGGTATATATTATAAAGCTTCAGATGTTACAAAATAAAATTTTAATATTGAATCAAAGGACTCTCTAAACTCTCCAAACTTAGCAAATAGTTGTATGCTTGTTACATGTTGGATACTTTGCTAAAGTTTGGGGCTACAAACACGGTAAGAGACTTTCTGAGAGAAACATCAGTGGAATTATGGGAATAAATTTCATTTGTTTAACATTTAAAGCAGTTAATATGTTCTAGACATTGTTTTGGGGCTGGAGATAATAGTATCAAATAAAAGAGAAACCTCTGTTCTTAAGGGGCAAATATTCTACTGTGGGCAGAAGGTTAAAAATAGGCAATTAAATAATTAATTTGGGTAGACATGGTTGTAAATAAAGCAGACCAAGCAACTATAGTTCTAGTTGGGAGCTATTTAAGTAAGATTTGTCAGTGAAAGTCTTTTTGATGTGGCACTAGATAGGGAATGAGTCATAAACTTGGGGCAGGAAAGCTCTTCATCGAGGGAGCAACTCATGTAGAGAGGCTTTAAAAAGCTGTGCTTCTCAGAGGGAGTGACAGGGTCATGGGACTTGGGCAACAGTATGAGAGGAGTGGGTAAAGAAGTAGGCAAGATAGTGGAGGGCTTAAACCAGAATGAGGGTTGGGGCTAACCTTAGAGTATGATGGTAAGCCATTACCTGTTTTAGGAATGTTTTGTTTTTGACAGGGTCTTACTATGTACCCCTAGCTGGCCAGGAAATTACTAGGAGAACAAGGCCGGCCTCAAACTCATAGAGATCTATCTCCTTCCTCAGTGCTGGGATTAAAGGTGGTTTGGTTTGGTTTTTGAGACAAATCTTACTCAGCCTGACCTCAAACTTTTCCCTCAGCTGAGTGCTAGGATTATAGGTATGTACTGCCTTAACTAGTTCAGGAGGAGAGGTGGGTTTTTGTTTGTTCGTTTTATT
Organism: Nannospalax galili; assembly: GCF_000622305.1. Classification (NCBI taxonomy): domain Eukaryota; kingdom Metazoa; phylum Chordata; class Mammalia; order Rodentia; family Spalacidae; genus Nannospalax; species Nannospalax galili. Next base: position 2,994,164 of record NW_008342003.1, read on the forward strand.
TATTTATTTTTATATTATTTGTTTTTTGAAACGATCTCCCTGTTGCTAGCCCCAGCCGGCCTGAAATTCACATGCTGGTCTTTATCTCCCTCCTCCTGCTTATGCTGGAATTAAAGGCCCCACACCTGTCTCTAGCAATTTCTGTCACAAACCATAAACATGCACTGATTGAACAGAAGTAGAATTGGAAGAAGAGAAGCTAGGTTGGTTACTGTTGTAGATCAGGCAGTGTTCTTTTGGAGAATAAGTTGCTAAGACGTGATTGAATGCGTGCATAGCCTCCATCTCTACTAATGCTTCTTTCTCCATTTCACTCTTAACCTCCTTTGACTCAGTCTACCATTTACCCCCTGTCTCATGGTAAGGTTTATGAAGATAGGGTTTTAATTTGCCTTTTGTTTTATCTCGAAAGCTTGTGACAGTGTTCAGTGCAGAGCAAATGTGTATGTAATTCAATCATCTGGGCAATTGTTAGTATGATTACAAGACTTAGGGTCATAACCTGTGCCACAAGAAGCAAGATTGAGCCACCCATCTTTGATAAGCCAAAATAATAATGAAAAGAAAAAAAATTATTTATTGGGCCCACATTCAGAAGAGAAATGATCCAGCAGACCCCTCCTCCCAAGTCTCCAAGTCTGTCTAAATATAGGACCAAGTATGTACATATCTAAGCAGTCCCAGTCAAGGTGTGTTCCAGGCCTCTACTGACTCATTGTCTCTTCTTTCCCTTTCCCCTCTGACTGGCCCAAGCTTTAAACGTTCTTTTCTCTCTGCATGAGGTCCTGGGAGGACTCCAGTTTCTTGGAGTTCATTGTTTCAGTAGTCTGATAGCTAAAATAAGGGGCACAGACATCTCTTCAAAAAATACCGTCATCCCTGCCAGGCCAGTTACAGTACCATTAATTAAGAGTGAAGATGGGGTACATACAGGTTTTTATTTTTCCTCCCATGAGATTTGAAATTATCTTGGTTACTAAAATAGGAATCAGATTGCAACTGCAACTTCCTATGTATGAGGTAGAAGTAGTAGATGAAAGGGAATCATTAATTCTAGAGTGAGAAAGGTGTATAGATGGCAGCATTACTAGAGCAAGATCACAGAGCAGGTTTCAGGTGAGTTTTGAAAACTGAAAATACTGAAAATGGGGAGGGAGGAGATACAGTGATAGAGCTGATGGCAGTCCTACAAAGAAAAGAAATAATGGAATGTCACAATATAGTTTATTCATGTGGATTGAAATTAAGAGATAAACAATATAAGAGCATCTAGTGATGGGAAGTTAAATCTTTATAGATGCCATTGAGGAAATGTTTATTTTATTGAAATTTGTTAAGACTTACGCAAATACAAGTTTAAAACTGAAGGGCTTCCACAGTGAGCACGTAGTGCTGTGAAGCATGCCTTAAGTCACTCTTATATTTTCTCTTCAGAGGTTTCTATCAATATTGATTAGTTTTGGCCTGTTTTTTGAAGTTAATGTTAAAGAAATCATAAAACTTGTCCTTTTTTTTTAATTGTCTTTTTTCACTTATTTTTTAAGTTTATTTGTGGCATATAACCAGGGTCCTGCCCTTTTCATTGCTTTATGAAAGCTGTTTTTAACTGTGCTGCAATTACTTTTTCCTTCCTATTCTTTTTGTCTTTTTCTACCAATTTTGAAGGAAATCTGTAGATTTTATCTGCAAATTTTTTGTCAAAGATACTTTGTCTCTTTGCCATCGTAATGATGTCATTGATAAACAGAAGGACTTTAAATGTCCATGAAATGAAGTTTCCCAACTTTTTCCTTTATTACTAATGTTATGTCTTCAGAAATATTTATTTCTGAGCTATGGCTCTTTTCTCATGCAGAGGTTCATTTAAATGTGTGAAACACTGAAAACTGATAATGATGGAAGGTGTGAGGTGCTTTTAATCGAAGGACTTTTCAAGGAGAATGACAATAATTATGTAATTATAGTAAGAGGAGAAGAGAAAGAGTAGAAAATGAGTTTGTAGGAAACAGTACATTATGATTGCCTCAAATTTTCTAGTTTCTGAGAAGTTAAATTGATATTTTCAGTGAGATTGGCAGGATTTTAATGATATCTTCACAGAGGTAAAGGAAAAACTGAGGGGACTTAGACTGATTTTGCTTTAGAAGACTTAAGTGGAGTTGGTGCCATCAAATAAAATGAGAAATGGATTTAGGTGATAAATGATAAGTTCAGATTCAAACATCCTGGAATTTACGTGCTTATGGAGATAAATAAACCTAGCACTTCGTACTTACAAAAAGCAAACACCAATTTTATCTTCTGTACTTGTAGTTAATATGAATACAAAAATAGAGAACATATTACCAGCTGCATCCATGTTTTATTAACATAACTTTTTGTGAATTCATCTGTAGAGCCTTCACCTACAGCAGCAATGGGGCCCGGATCTTCCAGACAAACCATGGATGTATATATAGGTCTGCAGCTCATTTTACCATTTGTAGGGAATAAGAAATCACCATTCCATTAAAAATTCCACAGTTGCTTATTGGATTTCTCATACTAATTGATAATGCCCACACAGAGTGTACTGTACACATAAATCATGCTGCAACTGTATTTCTGTTGAGAGTTTGAGTCCCTTGACTTCAACATGTTTCTGTAAATTTAAATCCTTGAATATAGTTGACTGGGACCTCATGCCTAAAAAGGCCGAAAGCTTCGTAATACTGTTCTATTTGCTTTCCTCACAGGGACCTAAAGTTTAACCATGCCCAAAAGGGGTTCATTTTCCATTCCTTAATTGAATGTCTTGGGATGAATTTTCCAGAGTTCTTGGTGACTACTGTTATTTTTGAGTATTTTGCAAAGTTCATAGGGGTAAACATTACAGATAGGTGTAAGATGAAAGTGAGAGGTGAGTAGCTAATTTTTTTTTCTTCTTTCTCTTTTTTAGACATACCAGGGTCTACAAAGTCTAGATGAAGTCTGTGTCTATCATTCTGGAGTGCCTATTTTCCATGAAGGGTAACTTTTGCATGACTAAAATATTTGTATTAGAGATTAGAAATGTTAAACCTTAATAGCTTGAATGTAGAAAAATGTAGATAATTTTTTATGTACAACATTTATCTACATTACCATTTAATCTTTATAATCTAATAGGGGATTGCCTTTTTTAACACGGGAGAAAAATAACACTTTTTTTCTTTTTTCTTTTTTTTTTTTTTAAGTAATCATTGTGACTACATTGTGATGACTTCCTTATCTGGACTTAATTTTTTTTTTTATTTTTAATCTGAGGCAGTGTCTTACCTAGGTGGTAGGGTCTGTCCTCCACCTCAGAATCCTCATGCCTTAGCTTCCTGAGGACCAGTATTGCAGACTTATACCACCATGCTTCTGGCTTAAGTTAGTTTTCTTTGTAAGGCTTATGTTTTGTAGGACAGTTAGGATTTTTGACCATGGGGCAGTGAAAGCATCATTATCCAAGAAAGTTCATACTTTCCCATAGCTTTCAAGTTGGAGTCTGTATATTGTGATATAGTTTATATATAGAAGCATCACTATCTTAGAATCTTAGTTTCCATGTGCTTCAGGCTAAAGCTTAGAGTAGGATATTTTCTGAAGTTGGTGATAGTGGTTTTACCTTCTTTGAGAAGGTAAACACTGGTTTTTAATTGTTTCATGTTCACTACTGGATTATTGAAGTGGGAAGATCATAAATCTTTGGCCATATCACGTTTGGTGGTTTCATGAGGGAACTGACATGTGTGCTCTTAATGAGAAACTAGTTGTTATCTTGGAATTTTGTGATTTACTCAAAAGCTACAAAGTTAAATGACACCCTGATTTTTTAAATTATTTTCCTGATATATGCTCATTTAAATTGTTTAATAACTTGTAAGTTACTTACAAGTTTCAGCTTTTGTTTTTTAATCACAATAATAATACTGGATTTTATTCATTGTCTAAAGGATGAAATATTGGAGCTGTTGTAGAAGAAAAACCTCTGATTTTAATACATTCTTGGCCCAAGAGGGCTGTACAACAGGGAAACATGTGTGGACAAAAAAGGATGCTGTAAGTAACCTTTTCAAAATAACACACTGACTTATATTCATCAAAGTTATTTTTAAGGGATCTGAGATTAGTAGGCTTTCAGAATACAAAAACTGTTCTCTGACAGGGTAAAGCATTATTAGCATGGATAAAATAAAATTAATCTAAATCAACCTGTCAAAACTGCCTGTTGAACAAAATATCCTTTGTATTGATGCAGCTATGTGAATTTTGGTAAAACGTTTAACCTTCGCGCATTGAAGGATTTTTGTCTGTTCTTTTAAAATTAGCTTGATAGCCTTTTCTCACTTCTAAAATTGTTTTTAAAAATCACTTAACTGTTAATTTGTTGTTATTAAACCAAAATTTAGGCCTCTGATTCTTTTTTGGCCACTTAAAACTTGATTCAAACACACACACACACACACACACACGCACACACACACACACACACACGTACAGTCTGGTAGCCAAAGAGAATCATTCTAGACTCTTACGATGAAATTCTTTTGGATGTCACTGCTTGTGCTTGCAATTGGGAAATTATCAAGGGAGGAAAAAAGAGAAGGAGTTGTTGAACATTAGTTCCTACTGGGTAGAATTTTAAAGACTTAGGGCTGTGCATATAAGTCTCTAAAAGCCCTTGATGTTTTAAGAAGGAAATCAATTTTTTGCTAACTAGATTTTGTATGTTAGCTCTTGCTATTTATTTTAAACATGCTGCATAAAGTAGTCTTTTAGGATATGTTCTCATTAATAACATCATGTAGTGAACCTTTCTGTTTCATAAAACTTACACCTTTTAACTTAAAAATAAACTTTTGGTTTAGTTTAGATTGTGTTCAATGTGTGTGTATCCCAATGTTGTTGCTTTTTAATGACATATAGTTAAAATAATTCATTAACCACAAAAATTCTGGGAATATTTACCTACCAAAAAGCAAGGTATGCTTATGTATTGTTTTCTTTGAGGTCAAAAACCTTAAAAGTTTAACTTAGGAAAAAAAATGTTTACTATTTTAAAAATATTTTAGAGTATAATCCAGGGCTGGAGAGATGGTTCATAGGTTAAGAGCATTGCCTGCTTTTGCAGAGGACCTGAGTTTGATTCCCAGAACCCACATGGCAGCTAACAACCATCCATAACTCCAGTTCCAGGGTTTCCAAAGCCACCTTCTGTCCTTTGTGGGCATTGGACAACATGGGTGTGCTTATACATATACAGGCAATACACTCATACGCATAAAAAATAAAAATCAATAAAATATTTTTTTTAAGTTTTTAAGAGTATAATCCTTAGTGAACTATGCTTTTTGCTTGTATCTTTTTTTCAATAATAGTATCCCAGAGTTTCTTGAATTGTGTGGTTAAATTGTTCTCACAAAACAAATCAGCAGCTGGGTGTGGTGGTGCTCACCTTTAATCCCACTAAAGAGGTCAAGGTCAGCGGGATCTAAGTAGCCAGTTCCAGGCCAGGCGGGGCTACAGGGAGACAAACAAAAAGCACAGACAATACAAACAAATCACCATTTGCTTTAAAAAAACAAAACAAAACAAAAAAAAATCCATTGATGTAATAGTAAAACACTGAAGGACACTGGCCATTTCCATAGTAGCAATCAAAAGGTGATTTCTGTAAATTCTCACATTTTCTGCATGCACATACAAGAGAACAAGAAAATTTAGTGATCATAAGCAAGAAATAGTTATTAGTTGACAACCGTGTGTGTGTGTGTGTGTGTGTGTGTGTGTGTGTGTGTGTGTGTGTGTAGTGCGTGTTTTGTATGTGTGCCTGGGTTTGAAAGGAAGTGGTCAATGTTGAGTGTCTTCCTCTATCACTCTGAAACTTACATTTTGAGACAGTCTCTTCTTAAGCCTAGACTGACTAGCCAGTAAGCTCCTAGGATCCTGTTTCCATTCCTCATCTTTAGGGTGATAGATGCACACCACTACATCTGGATTCTTTTATGTGGGTGCCAGGGATCTGAACTTGTGTCTTCAAGCTTGCACAGCAGGCACTATAGCAGTTGAGCCATCTTGATCCCAGTCCCAGCAACTATTTTCTCCCTGCAGAATCTTACTTAATGGAAAATTAACACAAGGTTTTTATGCATGAGATACAGTATTGTCTTGTTTATCCCACTAAACAAATAAATGCCTTTTTCATTTGTCTTAAAAGCATGTTTTTATGACAGTACTTAGTAGATTTAATAGATAGGATGTTAAAATCTTCTTAAATTACCTTTCTAAATGTATAGTAATAATGTAGCTAAAGAAGAAAAGCCAAATTAGAGGAATGAGGGTGTTTTCAAATCATAAACTATTAAAGTATTTTTGTATTTTTGGGTGTGGTGGTACTTGCTTTAATCCCAGCACTGGGGAGGCAGAGGTAGCGGTAGTAAATTCCAGGCCTGCTGGGGCCCCAGGGAAATCTGTCTCAAGACCCCCCCACCACCAATAAAAAAGCATCCCATTTTATTCTTTAACCTATTGGTGGAAACTGTTGGAGTTGTTGCCCCAAAGACATGCAATGCTTGGTTGTGCCTAGTAGTTTTTCCTCTATTAGATGAGTCGATTCTTTTGAAGATGTTCATTATATGGCAGTTTTTAAGATTGCAGAGCTTTTCTTATATTACAGGGGAAAAAAGTTGTTCCATGTAGACATGACTGGCACCAAACTGGGGGTGAAGTCACCATCTCAGTATATGCTAAAAACTCACTTCCAGAACTTAGCCAAGTAGAAGCAAATAGTACATTGGTAAGTACATTAAATAACTGAATAGAAAATTATCTTGGCGTAGTTTACATGTTAGTGTTTTATGAAAGTTCTTATTTTCTGATGAGAATAATTACATAGGAATTTCTTATAAACAGTATTTTAAGTAAAAATCACAGTATAAAATAGAGTTTGTTCTGAAGTATTCTAGAAGTATAGTAGCTTAGAAGAGTTCTTAGTATGAACCTTCTAGTTAATTTTTTTTGTAGTCATTTTCTTAAATGATAGAGGGAAAAATAACCCACATTGTTGGCATTTTCTTGTAGCTTAATTTAATATCAGACCTTGTAGTCAGTGTTCTATTTTACAAACCTTCAGTAAATGTGTAGTCAGTGTTCTATTTTACAAACCTTCAGTAAATGTGATCAGTATATTAGTTTGCTTTGTCTCCTACTGTGATAAAACACCATGACCAAAAACAACTTAGGGGAGGAAAGGATTTGTTTCATCTGACATTTCCAGGTAACGTTCATCCCTGAGGAACGGCAGAGCAGGAACTGAAGCAGAGACCATGGAGAATTCTGCTTACTGGCTTGCTCTTGGGTTTCTTATACAGCCTAGGCCGACCTGCCCAGGGATGACAGTGCCCACAGTGGGCTAGGCCCTCCTACATCTATTAGTAATCAAGAAAATTCCCCTAACAAACATGCCAGCAAATCTGATGGAGGAAAATTCCCCAATTTGAGGTTCCCCCTTCCTAGGTATATTAAAGTTGACAACCAAGATTAACTATCATAGTCATTTAATCACGTTGACTAATGTGTGGCTCAGTGTTACAGTGTGTGCTTAGTGTGTTTCAATACCCAGCACCAAGAAAATAACAACTTTATGTATTTCAGTTAAATGTACACATTGTATTTGAAGGAGAGAAGGAATTTCATCAAAATGTGAAATTATGGGGTGTAAGTATTATAAATCCATCAATTTTTTTTCTGATCACATTTTTAGAATAAAAAATGTCCCTTACTAATGGAAAGTTCATGAATGTAACATTAACATGTCTTACCAAACTTAAATTGCATAAAAATAGCCACCAGGGCTTGACTTTGGTGCTAACATAAGCAAGATATGTGTTTCTCTGAGACCAACAAAAGCACCAAGCTCACGCTTACTCTTGGTGTGTTACAGGTGATTGATGTTAAGCGAAGTTATGTAACTATGACTGCAACCAAGATTGAGATCACCATGAGAAAGGCTGAACCCATGCAGTGGGCCAGTCTTGAACTGCCTACAACCAAAAAGCAGGAGAAACAAAAAGATATTGCAAATTGATTGGAAGAGAAACAGAAAGCTATTGTCTGTTGCAGAGTTCTTAATGTGTGGTGAAGTAGTAGCTTGCTGATATAATCTTTGTTTTTGAATGTGGCATTTTAGGGTCATCATGATGTTCTTAAAAGCCAAAGTCAGTTAAATTTTTGTGCCTCCCATTTTCTTTGGAGTTCCAAATGTCAGTTATTCATTTCTCCTCACTAGTAGGACCATAATTGTTACCCCATACTTGAGGAAGCGGGAAAAGAACCCATAAACATGATTGCAAGAATCTTAGGCTAAACGATTCTAGGCAGAGAAAGAAAAGGGGACATTGTTGTTTTTGTTTGGTTGGTTGGTTGGGTTTTGTTTGTTTGTTTGTTACGTTTTGCTTTGTTTTTCCCTGATATCCCTGTTATCCCATACCTTAGGTAAAGCAAGGTCAAATTTGAATTGGTTTTCTATGGACTTCTGTTCCTACAATACTTGAAAATCTTTAAGAAAAAGGTGAAAATTCTAGTAGTATTTTTTCCTGCGAGGTGGTTACTTTTTCTAGGACTAATTTTGAAGCAGTTCAGTAGATAAAGAAGGATGCATACACTGACTAGAAAATTATGTTTGCAGTTAATTTAATTTCAAAAGATTACTTCAATACCCATATTACTTGCCAAGCAGTATAATTTGTAGGGAACATAATTAAGATTACAGAATTATTAATTTGGTTAAAATTCACCATTTCATAAGGATAGGCAATAATGTTTAAAAATCACATAAAAGTCTTTATGGTGTTTTGACTAAATTGTGCTTGATTTATAGTCTAAACCGTTAGTGATTATCTGGTGTCCCTCATGAAAAACTCTATCTTTGAAATTATAAACCTAAAACTTTGTTGAAATTCATTAAGGTGTATCTGTTGGGGTTTGAATCTGGAACACCCCTACACAGGCTCATGTTTTGAGCTCTTGGTCCTCAGTTTATGGCACCAACTTGAAAGCTGTGGTGCCTTTAGGAGGTTGGGCTGGACCTTTGAAGATTCTACACCCTGCTAGCCTGGTTTCCTAGCTTTCTGGTCAGGGCCATAGAAAGAATCTGTGTCTTATGTTCCTGCCACTGTGCCTTCTGGGCAATGATGGACTATACCCTCTGAAACCATGAGCCAAAATAAACTTTTCTTCCCTTAAGTTGTTTCTGTTACATGCTTTGGTCAAGGCAGCAAAAAAATTAGTGCACTGTAGGAAAACTAAAAGCATAAACTGTACTTTAGGGTACCTGTTACCATTAAGTAAATATGGTAGCTTAAGTCTTTGGATTTATTTAAGGCTTTCATGAAGAGTGACAGTTTTACTGATAGTGTTAGTTACATATTGTGCTTCTTGAATTAATTATAGATGATACAGAATTTCTTATTTATGCCTGTTGGATCCATTAATGAATAAGTTATTTTTTGAGGCAGATCTCGAGGAAAAAACTAAAATGTTATAAAGGCCAAAACTCTGTCAGAACATAATAAATTTCCATATTAAACGTATATAGGTAAAAAATGAAAGCAAAAGGTATTTCCTTACCAAACCTTTTGTTATTAATGGAATTCTTACAAAGAAGTTTTCATTATGGCCAAAGTACTATTTTAATAAATAAATGTATATATCATTCTAGTATTGGCACATAAGTGTTAAAGATATTATCTAGCTCTGCAACAGTTTAAAAAAAAAATCTTGCTGTCAAGCTTTGATGATGAAGGAACATGGCAAAAAATTTGGGGCAATAATACGTGGATCCAAATAGAACCCCTGTCTAGTTAAAGGTTCATTTAGAAGCATGAGATTTTGCTTACAATTTGAAGAAAGAAGTTGAAACAGTTTGATTCACAATACTAATTATACCTTTTTTATCACTTCTTTCTTAAGGCTGTTTCCCCATGAACAGTATCTAATCGGTTGGGATGGCACTATTAAAGTGAAATGTTCTAACTTCAGACTTTGCTGCACTGCACTATTTTATTTTTTAATACTGCTGTGTAATATCTTTAATTTGTGACCATTTAATTTGCTTTATTTTAAGAACATCTAAATGTTGCTCAGATAAAAAATTAAGTGAAATTTATACTTAAATGATATTTGTTGGAAAGAATGTTTTACTGTCAGTTTGTTAAGAAAAGTTAATAAAAATACTTGTTATCTAAGAACTTATTTCCATAGATACATATTTTTTCTTAATAATTAACTGTACCAAAGCAGTTAAAACTAGATACATACTTTGAGAAACTTAAAATATTTATCTTGCATAGCTGTTTTACTTCTACAAAGGAAGTAATATCCTAAGTTGACCTTTTTTAATCTCTTATTTTGAGACCATTTTATGCTAGCAGAATTATAAAAATAGTACAAATGCTTTATACTTAGTATATATCCTCCCCCCCACCCCATGTTAGAATCTTGCATAATTGTAGAATGTTTACAAAACTAAGACATTAGCCTTGGAATGACATATTAAAGAAGAATGTTAAATTTTAGCTATTTTTAGTGGAACTTTCAATGGGTAGTTCTTGAGACCTATCTTGCTTAACCAGTAGCACAATTAAAGCATGAATTGAAATCAGATGTCTGTGGATAATGTAAATTTTGAAGCAACTCTACTAGCGATAGACTTCCTGTTTTATCATTTATATTTTATGCTAGGAATTTTAATCTTTATTAAGTATGGCTTTTTGGTGTTCTTTAAATAAATTGTTCATTAGAGTGAAGAGGACCATTAAAACATTTCTTTCAAATATCTTGAAGGACTGTTGAGAGACTGTTCTTAACCCCCTTGTTAGTAAAGATTACTCTGGGGGAGCCCTTACTTTTGGGGGCGGGTATCTTATTTTTTTGAGACAGGGTCTCTCTCTAGCCCCAGCCGACCTGGAATTCACTGTGTAGACCAGGCTGGCCTTGAGCCTAACAGAGATCCACCTTCCTCTGCCTCCCTAGTGCTGGGATTATTAAAGGCATTAAAAGGCATGCAACCACCAGGTCTGTTGAGCCCTTGCTGTTCTTGTGAAAGATCTGAGTTTGCTTTCCAGAACCTATGCTTGGCAGCACACAGCCACCTCTTCCAGTCCCAGGGCATCTGACACCCTCTTCTGGCCTCCATGGGCACACACACACACACAATCTTTTTTTCAAAAAAGGATTACACTGGGGGCTAGGGAGATGGCTCAGCTCTGGGCTGCTCTTGCAGAATACCCAGGTTTGATTCCAGGCACCTACATGGTGACTGAAACCTGTAATTCCAGTCCCAGGAGGATCTAACACCCTCTTCTGACCTCTGCAGCGGGCACTGCATGACACTGGTGCACTTACATGCATTCAGACAATACACTCATACACATAAAATAAGTAAAAAAAATTGCACTGAAAACTAGGCCTTAGACACTCCCACAATAAACCTTAAAAGTTCATTATGAGATCTGATGTCCAGCTGAGGCACTTGGTTAGATATTTTGAGCTTCAATTTTGTTTTCTGTTGTTTCAACAGCTCTACATTTTTCTGTATGAGCATTATGGGTTGTTTTGTGCTGTTTCGTTGCAGATCATCTATGGCAATTTACTGGTATCATTTCATGAGTTCATTCTGAAATGTAAGCTGTTAAGTCCAACTTGGTATTAAAAGAATGTACCTGTAGGTTTTTCTATTTCTTTTGTCTGATAGGTAGGTCATGTTTTTCCCTGACTGCTGCTTTGTTGTTCTTAAAGCTGCAATTCATCTGATCTTGCATGGGCCTTTTAATTAATAGTAGATGCCTATGGCCTTATACCTGTAGCATTATTCCTAAAATACCTATCTTGCATGGAGTTCGTAGAATTTTTTTCAAGAATAAATTTCCAAAGATTTTATTTTCATTAATGATCTTTAAACATTGTGTGTCACTTAAAGATTATGGATCAAAGTAGCTTGATTTTCCACTAAGCAAATATGCTGTTCAAATGATTAGATTGTAACATCTTTTTAGTAACATTTTGATAATTACAGATGAGTGATTAAACATAGAAAAGGGAATCCTCTCAAATATAAGATACTTTCTTCGCTACAGCAAAGACATTGGATGATTATATTAATGTTTATTATTTCTTACTGTCTGTATTCTCTTGCTGCCTGAATGTTATTTTGGCTATTTCTGTTTTGACCAGCTGATGTATATTCATTTTTTAGTGCATTATTTGGCATATTGGGTAGACATGTTAATGACAGACATGCAACAGGAATGGGCTAGGCACTACTCTTAAGAGCATAAACTGCTCATGGCTAACCCATGAGGTAGGTTGCATTATACTACTGGTGAGAAAGATGGTTTATGGCACTGATTAACTCTCCCAGGGTTGAAAACAGCATGTTGAGGAGTAAGATTGCAGATTCAGGCACCTTGACTTTGCATTTTGTGCCTTGTATCCACTATTCTGTACTGCTTGTTTGACAGTTAAATGAATAGCCTCCTTAAAACACTGGCACATTGCATGGAAAACTGGTAACCAGCAGCAAATGTTATATTATGTTTTGTTAGAAAATAGTTTTCTAAAACATGTAGTCCTTTTGCCTGGATGGTTTTGATTATAGTAGTCTATTAAAAACTCACCACTTGTGATTTGACAACTTTTAGAGTCTGTTTCTCTATAGATCCTTGAAAGAAATCTCAGAATCCTCATCAGTGCAAGAAATAATAAAGATTTCCATTGCCTTCAGATAGTGTCATATTTTGTAAATGTGTGTGCTCAAACCTGTAATCAAATAGCAGCATAGTTATTTGTGTTTTCTTGGTTAGCTGGAGACTTGGTTAAAATAGTCACACACCAGAATATCTAGAACATGCTCCTGGTAAAAGATTAAGATTGTAGGGATCAGACATGAATCATATGAATTTTGTCCTCCTCCTTCTACGCCAAGCCAGTGATAAGTAGAATATTTAATTTCTTAGAGATACAAATTCTTAGTCCCTAACTCTACACATTATAAACTGGAACTGGGACCCAAGACTACATGTGCATAAAATGTATTTTTAAATTTGTCCTTAATAGGGTATATTGTGGTCATCTGTATATATAATATGAATTATATTAAAGTAATATTCTTCAGTCATTAGTCATCTCATGTATTTGGACTTTAATATTCTATTCCAGTCATTTTGAAATCCACCATGCATTGTGAGACTCCCTGCAGTCTCAAAAGTTAGTTGAAGTTAGGCATGGTTGTGCATGCCTTTAATCCCGGCACTTGGGAGGCAGACACAGGCGGATGTTTGTGAGGTAGAGGCCAGCTTGGGCTACAGGGAGACCCTGTCTCAAAAAAGACCAAAAAGATAAATGAAGTTGAGTGCTTTTCCACCCACTTCTTTGATATGTGTACTACAGCTTGCATTTTAAGATGTGTTTAGAGGTGGTATACAAAAGAGATAGGAAGAGGGCATAAAATACCTCAAACATCAAGAAAAGGAACTTTAAAGAAATTGGGATCTTGAATTTGTAAAAATTATGACAACGCCTAGGTTTGAGGAAAGAGGAAAAGTCTATAAGACAGGTAAGAGGACAGGTTTTGGAAGTAATTCTCAAAGCAATTGCTGAGTCAGATTTCTCCAACTGAAGTTGCTTGGAGTGAGGCTCTGTTAGGCTTTCGGAATTTGGAAATTGTAAGTAAATCAGCAGGATATAAGAGGAGCTAACTTGGAGGATGCACAGTGGACAAAATGTTAGCCATGTCCATAACCATCTAACTGAATGAAACTTTAATAGTGCTTACCTGTAATCCCAAGGATCTGCCCAAAAAACAGTCCAAGGGTGCCCATACTTTTGTAAGTACCCCCTTACTGCCATCATATGCTCTGTTAGTAAGCCCAATAAATACCTTTGTTCCCTAAACTAGTTTGGGGGAATATTGTGTTGGTTTGTTGTAAGGACAGTGGGAGGAGGGGGTCATGGTGAAAGTTCAGCACGTGTCCTCCAGCAGTAAATTCAACTTACAATTGGCTTAGTATGGCAGGATACACAGGATATGACAAAACTGAGTAGTTGGGAAGAGCAATGATGGTGTCTCTGATATGGGAAAAAGACCGAAGCAAAGTTGGGTGAGGGTAGAGTGTGAGCAGAGGACATGATGGGCTAACCCCATAAGCTTACTGGGGCTAGTGACAGCAACATGGATAATGCAGTGGAGAGATGTATAACTAGGGTGAAACCACCTAAGTGGATGAGTTCAGTGGAGGAAATCCCGGGATGGCAGCCGTCTTGTAAATGGTATAAAATAGCATGCCTGCTTAAGCAGTGGGGGCTGCCACCACACGTGTATGGAAATTCTTTAAGGACTGTGGAAGGTCTAGGAAAAAACTTTGAAGCCATGGAAGCAGAACAGGGACTGAAATTTTAAAAAGCAGCTGTAGAAGCTGCTTGGCCGCTTCTTTGCAAACAAAAGATTTGTCTCAGGCAGAGGCCATGGCCTGGTGGGGGAGACTGAAAAGATAAAGGAGGAATTGTTGGCCTCTGCAGTATTGACCTCAGACCTTGCCAGTAACTACTTAAGAAAGAAAAAGAACAGGAGATTTTTAACTTGCCTTTCCTTAAGGCTGTGGGACCAAAAAGGGAAGGAAGCCCAGATTAGATCAGTAATACAAGTCTCATCCTGGAACTCTGAAACATGGCACCCAAGGGAAAAGGCAGAAGTAATGAGGAAGAGAATGACCTAGAAATAGCTAAAGATGCCCCTCAGATTCAGCCTTTAATACAAAGAAAATGTCATGTTTCAACAGGCTGATGGAGGCCTTAACAATGGTCTGGTGCAAGGAACAATAGCCAGTAGAGAATACTCCACAGGGAGCTGTTAGAACTTGAGAAGACTTTCAAACAAGCAGTGAGGAAGTCCCTCCCCACATGGCTTGAGAGGATATGGGACAAGGGAGCAAAAGATATTAAAGTGCTACAGAAACATTAAAGCTGAGCAATACAACCACCCATCCCTCCTTGAAACATAGACTGCATAACCTGAGGCAGTTCAGGGGAGAAGCAGTCCTTGATGGAATGGCTTATGTGAGCCATTGGAGATAACTTGGTCATCACCGATGGAGGTTCCCATGGATCCAGGGGGTGGAGGGCCATAGAAGAGGAACAGGCATTAGTGTGTAAGGGAAAAATACAGAGGGAATCAAAGATTGAAGAGAGAGAGAATTTAATAGTACTTAAGTTTAATTACTTCATTGCTTATAACTTCCTGGGTAAGAGCCACTCAACTCTGGTACAAAGCTAGACTGAGACATAAGGGTGCCCGCAGATAGATAACGGGATGTGGGCTGCCGCCCCAGGGTGTGACCCATAATAAGTCATGTAGGTATGTGAGAGATAACGGAAAGCAGTCAGAAATGCTCGTGTAAATAAGAGATTACAGAAATCAGGAAACTGACACGTACCACCCAGAGGGTGACACACATGAATTAGCTTAAATCTATAGGTTAGGTATTTTAAAACTATTGGTTGTGTGAAAATGTGCGGGCTCTGATACAATGGCTGTGAAAATCCTATATAAACTTTGCCTGAAGTTGCTTCAGGGTCGATTGCTCTAACCAGGCCTGCGTGTCTTGGGAGGACAGTCGACCCCAGCTAGCTGGCTTAATAAAGACTTTGCTTGAATTACATCTCCATACTCGTACATATTGCTTTCCTGGGAAGCCCACGGAGTCTTGGACCCTAACAAGTGAGTGAACTAGGTATAAGGAATGTAATATATGATGCCCAGTTCAGTGGGCCAGATAGGACTGTGTTCACCATAGATTTAAAGAAAAAATCTAAGTGGCTTAAACCAGCATGTAAAGCATGTGTGTAAAGTAGTAGAACAACCTAAAAGAGATAAAGGACAAACCTGAAAAAGAGGTCTGTTTGGGTTACTCAAAGGCAAATGTGGCAAGATTTGTGGAACCCAAATTCCTAAAGAAGAAGTTAATAAAAAGCCAAATTCTGTGCTAAGGAGCTTCTGGAAGTCTTTAAAACCTACGAAAGAGCTTCTAGAAGGCTTTAAAACCTGAGAAACCATTCACAAAAGACATACAAAAGATAAAAACTGACCCGGGGTGGATAAGGATCCCAAAGATTAAACAAGGTACATTTCTCTCCTGAGAAAAGTTTTATTAGTGATGGAGGCAGTTTTCCCTGTCAGGGCCTTTCCCAGCAGCCAAGTGTGGTCAATGGAGAGACAGCAGATATGGCTACAGCCAGGAGACAGACCTAGGGCCTACCTGACTCAGGGAAGCAATAGGTGTATCAGGGACAAGAGAAGCCCTGTTCCTCCTTAGCCCTGTGCAGGGTCAGGCAACTTGCGCCAGCCCCAATGAGTTTATAAAAAATAAGAAAATATGGAGATGCTCCATGTAAAATCCCCAGGATATGGAATAACTCCTAAAAAATGACTAAAGATAGTAAAAAACCAAGTTAATGCCTCTTAGCCATGCTACGGTACCCAACGTATATCTGTTGAGAAAACAATTCAAATGGATAAAATCTTCCCATGCTGTATAAAGCCTTGTCTATGTTTGATTTAGTGTATAATGTTAACCTCTGAATGCTTTCCAGATGTGAAACCCATTTGAGAGATATCAAGTACGCCTGAAGAAACGAAGACCAGCTATAGCTGTAAAATTCTTGGGAACTTTATGGTTGGTTAAGGCACAAGTGATACCCACCAGAATGGGTGGGCAAAGTCTACAACAGCCCGATTCTGTAAATGCCAGAGTAAACAAATATAAAAATAAAAAATAGCCGGGCGCGGTAGCGCACACCTTTAATCCCAGCACTCAGGAGGCAGAGGCAGGCAGATCTCTGAGTTCAAGGCCAGCCTGGTCTACAAAGTGAGTTCCAGGACAGCTGGGGCTACAGAAAGACCCTGTCTCAAAAAGACCAAAAACAAAAAAATATATATAGTAATATAAAATAAAAATAGAGGCTCCCAAGAAATGTACAATTGTTAAGTAAAACTTCCAGTACCAGGGATGGGTTGTGCCCCCACCCCACCCCGCCCCAAGAGCTGTTGGCCAGAGAGACCCTGAAGGTCCTCACAATGATAAAGGCTGTTGCCACTAATGTTGGTTGCTTGTCAGAGTCAAGAAGGCTCTGTTGCTGAAGAAACTGCATGATGTGAGCACAGGAGAGCAAGAGATGAAGCTGAGACTAAACTGGAAACTCCCTGCCACCAGATGGCTGGTGGTCATAGTGCCAGGAGGTGCCTAGCAGAATCGTTAGGGGAGAACATTCCCCAAAAGTTCTGCTCAATGATGGACTCCCTCCCACACCCTTGTGCTGCACGCTATCCACATGCCAAGTAAGATGTGCCTGCTGATGTAATTAGTGGCTCTACTAATATATGTACAACTGACAAATTTCTGATTTGATATAAGGCCCACTCCTAGGGTTGGAACACACATCTGGTGCTATAAACCAGGCCAACCCCCTGTGGCAGGGGAGGTTATAGGCCCCAGTGGGGAAACTGCTGTAAGTGTTTTGTTAGAGGAATGTGATGCACTTGTTAAGGTGCCTTCTAAGCATTTGTATTTACACCCATCATTAGATTAGTATGACAGTCAATGTTTGTTTAAATGTTCTGCTTCTTTTCATTTGTCTTTATAGTGGGAGAAATACCACTGAGATGCATTAACAGCCATGTCTTGGCAACAAATGATGCAAAGGCCCAGGAGTTCAGTATCTCACCACAAGAGGTCATCCTACATCTGTCAGTCCCTCCAAGGCTCAGGGACTCTTGTGGAAGAAGCTGGTGGGAAGATTGTAAGAGCTGGAGGAAGGGGTGGAGTGTTAGATAAGCTTGTCCTCCAAATGACCAGCAAAGATAGATTCCTTCTTCTCTAGCTTCACCTCCACTTAATTCAAACAAATTGGACCCTAAGACTTTCTGTAGGAGGGGAGGGGCAGATGGAGACAGTCACCCCTCCCACCCAATCAGTCAGCCTTAACTGCATGAAGGGGAGGGGCTAAGGATAGGGACAGGAAGAGAGAAGGAAGGCACTTTGCAATCTTGGACTAGCGGCAGGAGGTATGGAAGCCACAGCCGAAACGTAGGGGGTGGGACGCCCAAGCGTCCATACCTTTGTAAATCCCCTGACTGCCATCATATGCTCTGTTAGCCCAATAAATACCTCTGTTCCCTAAATTGTAGTTTGGGGGAATATTGTATCAGTTTGTCATAAGGACAGTGGGAGGAGGGGGTCATGCCAGAAGCCTGGAAGCTGAGAGTGCATGCCTCCCAGCAGTAAATTCAACTTACAGGTGCTATTAAACTTTTCTTGCAGGAATCAGAATGGAGATTTTTGGCAAGTATTTCCTCGCTTGTTAGACTTACATGCTTTATTCAGTGAAGCCAAAGTTATGAAAGTACAGGCACTGACTTTTTTTTGGACCATGTGTACTCCATGTACTCCCTAGTCATTTATACAGGAAGATGTGCTGTTTCTATTTCTTTACCTGGCCTCCATTTTTTTAGGTTTCTTTATAATTAAATTTATTTGACCATAATTTTAAACAAAATGTGTACACATTTAAATAACAGTTTCATGAAATTTGGAAATGCATAAACCTGTATAACTAAGCCAAAGCTTAAGGGATAGAAAACTATCTAGAAAGCTTCCTATCCTATTTCTAGCTCTGCAGATTAGCTTTACCTTATATATTCTTTCATGTCTAGCTTTTTATGCAGCAGTGTCTGCCAGGAATGTTGGATGGCTGGCAGTTCTTTCATTTTTAGTAGTATCCCACTGTATATGTACCACAATGTATCCATTCATGGCATTAGGATTGCTTCCAGTTTCACTTTCTCTGAACAGGCATGCAAGAGTGAAAAAGAAAAAAAAAAAAAAAAAACAGAAAAAAACCTCTTTACAGATAAACAAGGTGTAAATACCAGGCAGGACATGAAAATCACAGTTTTAGAATACTGTGGCTTTGTGAATCATCAAAGAAAAGACAGATTTTGTCCACAAACTCTCAGCAGCACCTTTAGTAGTGAGTCCACATGGTCCATGTGACTGAGACCTCCCTATATCAAGTTTACTCTGACTCTTAGCAGTACTTTTGGTGGTCAACCCACTTGACTGAATCCTTCCTATAAAACATCTTTCAGTGTTCCTGCTGCTGCTTGAATTGTGAAAGCTGCAATAGAAATATGTTTCTTCACTTCTGTCCAAGCCAAGCGAGGGTCTGCTCTATTTTCAATATCAAACATGGCATCATAAATCCCAGGAAATGACTCTCCAGCATATTTGTTGTGGCTACTTGGAGCAAAGATGATGTGCCTAAATGAAAAATTGCAAATATCAGAGCTACATTTCTCTTAAAAGTTTTTGGAAAAAAATATTAGTATGCAATATATCATAACATTCTATAAAGTAATCTTAACAATAATGAAGGGAAAAGTATCTCTATACCACTACACTTGAATGAAACAGCAATATGAACTGCTTTAGAATTTAGTCTAAATATTCAGTTAATAGTTCAAAAGGCATTTGGAAAATTTGGGGGAATTTTTAGAGGACATTATGATACAGCTTAATCTCATTTTTAAATGCGCTGCCCTGAAATCCCATGGCCCAATTATTTTAGTATCTATAAATTTTCAAACAGGACATAAGGAAATATTATGTAAGTCCATTTAATAATGGTTGAGAAAAAAGACATCTAGCAAATCTCAATAAGGAGTCTTTAAAGCTGCAAATGAAAGTTAGACAGTTGAACAATATACAGGGTAAGAAAGTGCTGAAACCATGTATGCTGACCTCAAAAGAACACTAGTGAATCTTGAAAGAAAAAAAAAAAAAGCTGTAAAATAAGGTATGGCCTGTTCATATGAATACAAATGTTTCTATATTTAAGAAATATGTATAAGCATATATATTCACATTTATATGCAAATACACTACATGAATATAGTAAGCAAACTTATAAACATGCATATATAACTAGATCCATATTGACATGTAAACATATATATATATATATATATATGACACACAATGCTGCAGTAGGATTCTCTCTAGTCTGAGTGCTTCAGAATCTAAATATTTAAAAAATACACATGCTTTCATTATAAAATTAGTTTTAAAAAGACAACTAACATTCAAGAAAAGACTAAAATTGTAGACATTTCTTTCAACCTTTGGATATACACACATATGCATACATACATGTATGTAACTGATGGCTCCTATTTGTTTTTATCAATGAATACTATGTTCCTACTTATTTTTTAATATTTTATTTTTATTTTTTGTGTATGCATGTATTGCCTGCATGTGTGTAAGTGCACCTGTGTTGTGCAGTGCCTGCAGAGGACAGAAGAGGCCATCAGATCTCCTGGAACAATTCAGTTGTTAGCTGCCATTTGGGTACTGGGATTCGAACCTGAATTTTCTGCAAGAACAGCTAATGTTCTTAACCACTGAGCCATCTCTCCAACCCCACTTACGTTCTTATTTATAATTTATAAGAATAGCTTCCATTGCTGAATGCTTCTCCCTGTGAGCTTAATCTTCTTCATGCCTTGAATCTACAGACCTTGGGAATGAAAATAGTTACAATGTTCATGTGTGACTGAGAAATTCTAGGTTTAGAGAATTTCCCAGGACTCAGTAAATAGCAAGGCTGGACTCCAAAACTCCAAAGTTTTTGTCACTTGAATGTTAATATTAACTACTAACTTTTAAAAATGTGACAGCTATTTTCTTCATGTCATTTCATGGTAGATCGATTTTTAAAGTACTATGTATCATCTTAATTCAGACAGGAAAATCCTATAAATGATTTACTAACATCAAAACAGCACTGAGATAGGTTCTTAATCCTGCATCTGGCTTAACTTGAACATACATTTTCTGAATTTAATTGTTAGAACCTTCTTAATTTCCATCAAGGAACCATTTTGAAGGACCTTTAGAAAATAGGCATATAGCCAAGATATCAACAGAAAATATGGCATAGAGATACAAAAACAAAAACAGTACTTCTCTCAAGGAATGCGGCAGTGGTCTTACTGTATGGAATGAAAGCTAAACTTGATTTTGGAAGAAAGAACAGGTCAGTAATAACATTACAGGATGAATGATTTGAGATCTTTATGAAGAAAGTTTTCTAAAAATTACTCTTCTAAAAAAACAGAACAAACACCTTCATGAAGCAGTAAGTTTTCAATCACCAAGATTAAAACAGAGACTGGATATTTAT
Source organism: Nannospalax galili (assembly GCF_000622305.1). Taxonomy (NCBI): domain Eukaryota; kingdom Metazoa; phylum Chordata; class Mammalia; order Rodentia; family Spalacidae; genus Nannospalax; species Nannospalax galili. Next base: position 3,015,464 of record NW_008342003.1, read on the forward strand.
CTGAAAACCTGCAAGAAGAATTCATGTGGGTTGTTAAATACATGAACTCAGATCCCTTTAGAATTCTGTGGCTTGACTATTTTGTTAAGGGTTCTTTCTCATCTACCTGATGCTACATATTGTGTCATTTACTAGATAGATAATCTTACCCACACTCCTTTTGGTATACACGTTCATCTTCTACTCATCTGATAGCATTAATTTAAAGCATCTTTGGTATACTCCTTTGATCATAGTGAGGTATTTGTGACCTTTGTGGAGCACCCACCCTTTGCTTACCTGTAGAACTGCCTCCCTGGTAAACCCAGGGGGTCTATGAATGCTCTTTCCAGGAGCATCAATTGGTCATTCATAATTCTCACTGCAATAGGACTTGAATAACAAGAAATATGTAATTAAAATCTTTAGCAGTGAACCATGCTTAAATTAATAGTAAATAAATATAAGGCATTGGGAAAATAAATTAATCAATAGATTAACAAAATTATGTTAACAAAGTAATTACACAGTAAGAATAATTTTATGAACATTTATAATATGCACAGTATGCTACTGGAAAATGATTGGTTTTTCAAGGGCACAGAGATTAATTTTTAGTTTTTTAGTTCTCCATACCAATTTGCACTGTGGTTGCACCAGTTTATAATCCCACCAACAGTGGAAGAGGATTTCCCTTTCCCTGCTAGCACTGGATATCATTTCTTCTCTTCATCTTAGCCAGTTTTATTGGGGTAGATGAAATCTCAGAGTACTTTTGATTTGCATTTCCCCAATTACTAAGAATGTTGGACACCTTTTAAGATGTTTCTAAGCCATTCTTATTTTTTTCTTCTGAGAGCTCTTTGTTCAGATCGATAGCCCATTTTTTAATTGGGTCATTTGTTTTCTTCGTTTTTGAGTATTTGTATATTCTGGATATTAATCCTCTGTCAGATGAATAGTTAATGAAGGTTTTCTCCTACTCTGTAGGCTTCCTTTCATGCCACTGGTTTCCTTTGCTGTACAGAAGTTTTTTTAGTTTAGTGAGGTCCCTTTTATCTATTATTGACCTAATTCCTGAACGACTGATATCTGATTTAGAAAATCCTTTCCTGTATTTATACCTTCTAGGGTTTTCTTCTAACAGTTTCGGTATTTCAGGCTTCACATTGAGTGAAGTCTTTTATCCATTTGGAGTTGACTTTTGTGCAGGATGATAGGTATGTGTCTAATTTCATTCTTCTATATGTGGAGGTCCAATTTTGCCAGCATCATTTGTTGAAGATGTTGTCTTTCCTCCAGTGTGCGTTCTTAGAAACTTTGTCAAATATTATGTAGCTGTAATTGCATGCACTCATGTTTGGGTCTTCCACTTTGTTCCATTGATCTACAAATCTGTTTTTGTGCCAATATCATGCTATTTTTATGACTATAGCTCTAGAATATAGATTGAGGTCTGGTTTGGAAATCCTTGCAGCATTGCTTTTTTGCTCAGGCTTGATTGCCTGGGGTATCCAGGGTCTTTTGTGTTTCCATATGAATTTTAGGGTGGATTTTTCTATTTCTGGGAAGAATGTCATGGGTATTTTGGTTAGGGTTGCACTGAATCTGTAAATTGCCTTTGGTATAGTGGTCATTTTCACTATATTGATTCTACCAATCTATGAGTATGGGAGATATTTCCACTCCTTGTGTCTTCCTCAATCCCTTCAAAGATTTATAGTTTTCATTGAAGAGGTCTTTAATGTCTTTGGATATATACATAGATGATAGATAGATAGATAGATGATGATGATAGATAGATAGATAGATAATAGATACATAGAAGATATTGATAGATACATGATAGATAGATAATAGATAGATAGAAGATAGATGATAGAAATAAATTGAAACTGAAATACATCTATATATATGCATATAAAGTTATATATGAAAGGAATGTGACAAATGATTTGGAAACATTTTAATGCATTCTCCTTAGAGAAGTTAAAGGAGCCTGAGATTTTTGTGGGTGGAAACTATGTCTCTGCTTGCTTGTTATTTGTATATACAAAGGATACTGATTTTTGTAGACTGATTTTGTAACCTGCCACTTTGCTGAAAGTATTGATCATTTCTAGAATTTTCTGGTAAAATTTTTTGGGCTCTTTTATGTATAATACTATATGATCTGCAAATAAGTTTAATTTGACCTCTTCTTTTTGAACTGGAAAGCAGTATGGAGAACTCTTTAAAAAATAAAATCTACCATATGATCCAGTCATGCTACTCTGGCATGTACCCAATGGACTCATCCTACCACAGAGATACTTGCACAGCCATGTTAGATGCTGCTTTTTTTACAATAGCTAAGAAATGGAAACAACCTAAATATGCCTCAATGATGAATGGATAATGAAAATGTGATACATTTATACAATGGAGTTCTACTCAGCAGTAAAGAAAAATGAAATCATAAAATTTGAGGGTGAATGGATGGAACTAGAAACTGTTATGCTAAGTGAAGTAACAGACTCAGAAAATAAGCAACATATGTTCTCTATCATTTGTGCATCTTAGTCCAAATCTCTAGATATAAGTATATATCCTGATGTAAACCTGGAAGCCAGGAAAATGTAAAGGAACCATGGGGATAAAAGGGAAGGAGGACTTCCAGAGAGGGGGATAGTAGGATACAGGTGTTATTAAAGGGTAAATGGGGAAAGGAGGGTAGTACTTCAACTGGGGGTGGGGGGAATAAGGAGAGTTATACAGTGGGAGTGAGAGGAGATATAAATAATGCTTAGATGGTAGAAAAACCAGAGAGTAATGTATTAGTTCAAAATTGTATTGAAAAATACACATACAATAAATGTACAAGTGTGTGTGTATAGCTGAAGGCTATATAACAGAAAACACAGTGCCAGGCAGGAGAAATCTCTGAGTTGTTGGTCAGAGTAGTCTAAGAAACTACCAAAATAACACAGCTCTTGCCACAGCTCTTGATTAACTCCCAGAATTTGAAGATAAGACCCTATTGCTGAAGACAGGCCACACTTAAGACATAGGAATTGGAACAATAGAGCTGGAACTAACCTGGATGGATGTCTTTTCCCTGAAGACTAGCTCTCATGATATCAGAGGATCCTATACAAGCTGCCAAGGGAGAAAACCCATAAATGGGCCTACCCAGCTGTAAAACCTAATAAACAACAGTGACTGGCACTACTACTGTGCCAGTCACTGTCAGTCACTATTGGTGCAGTAGTGGCACTTTTATCTTGAGGTTAATCAACAGCTGTCTAATTGGAATTAAGGCCTGCTCAATAGGAGGGAGCCCATGTGTTGTACTGTGAATGTAGCCAAATACACATGGCTGGGGAAGTCATAGATCCTGAAAAAATCCTACTTTTGCCACATCTCTAGACCAATGCAAATTTCTTTATTATAATTTAATAATTTATATATGTATACATTTTTTAATTTTATTTTATTCATATGAGTGTTATACCTCCATGTGTGTAAGTGCACCCATGTCATGCACTACCCATGGTAGTCAGAAGAGGGCATCAGATGCCCTGGAACTGGAGTTACAGATGGTTGTTAGCCATCATGTGGGTGCTGGGGTTTGAACCCAGATCTTCTGCAAGAACAGCCAATGCGTTTAACCACTGAGCCAGCTCTCAACCCACCTTACTTCACTCTAAATATGCATCTTCATATTTACAGACAAGTGTACCTTTCATCCTTCATCAAAGAAGCTTCTTTTTGCAACAGATGGAGACTATTTCAGAGTTCTAGAATTTGTTAAATGCAGAGAATAAATGCCAGTGAGATGCTTAACCCTAAGTGACACATCTGTAATGCAAACCTCTGCACTTAAGATGAATGCATCTCTCAATTCTCACCAGAGAAGTTTCCTTCTGCAGCAGATGGTGATTAACAGTTGGCCAATATGCAGAGAACAAGAGACCAGAAAGTACTTTTCCATGAATGGGATACCTATTTTAAACCTCTGCCTCCCAAGGCTCAGGGGTAACTGTGGAATAGGGAGCAGAAGGAGTGTAAGAGTCAGAGCAGTGAGTGACAAGGAAACAGTCCTCCAGACAGCTGATCAGATCCTCATATGAACTCACAGCAATGGTGACAGCATGCACAAGTCTTATGCAAACTCAAACCAAATGAAATCCCAGAAAAGTCATGGGGACATGGTTAAGAAATCCCAGCCCAGGAGAAATGCACAGCAAACCCCAATCTTAGCCAAAGAAATATTGGCAACTGATTACTGCTAGGTGAAGAAGAGCTGATCTTCTTAAAATAAGAAACTTTAGATAGGCTGACTAGACCTCAGGGGATGGACTTGTACTGGGGAATGTTTGGGGACACTGACTTGACACAGTGGGCCTTTAACACAAATGACAGAATATATGGGTTCCAGTGGCAGGGGGGATAAGAGGGTGCTGGTGGGATGGGGTATAAAGGTGATTAAAATGATTTGAAATGTTCTGTACAAAATACACAAAAATTTAATAAAAACAAATTTAAAAAAAAAAAGAAGAAGAAGAAAAAAGGAATTTCCAACTCAGGGCTGGAAAGATGGCTCAGCTCCAGAGGATCTAACACCCTCTTCTGACCTCCCCAGTATTTAAAGAAAGAAATCCCAACCAAAGCTAAGAAACTTTTGACTACTGATGGCTGCTAGGATGGGGAGAAGGATTGTCCTACAGGAAAGGGACACTTGGTGGGCCCAGTGGATGAACCTACACGGAAGGACATTTGTATAAATCAGACACTATGGGCTATATTATATATATTAAATTAGGCAGGGGGAGGAGCAGTAGAGGAAGATGTGGATAGAGGAGGTGATCTAAATACCATGTAAATTGCAAAAATTCAATTAAAAAAAAGAAAAATAGAAATGAAAGATATTCTTTGCTTTTAGGATGGCCAGGCTCTGGGAAAGTTAGAGTGAACTATCAAGTTTTTCCTTATAAGTCATTCAGTCTTACAATGAAAAGGAACAGAATAAAGTCTGCACAACAAAAAGTGATGGTTTCTGGAATCTGTGAGAAGGGAAAGACATGGTGGGTGGGGAATTCCTTTCATTTTCAAAATCATTTTACTGCTTTTGGGGAAACTGAACTACTTCCTTAGGTTCTCCTGCCATCCAAGAGGGACTAGTCTCCTCCAAATGACTGACAGCTTTTTAATTAAATCTGAAAAAAAACTGTACATTGATGCAATTTATACTTATTTTACATAACTGTTCTAATATACTTTAAAAATTATTTTCAGTCTAACAGTGGCAAGAAGTTACACAAAGTGAAAAAAAACAATAAAAAAGAATTGGCTAACTGATACATAGGAGTATTGGACAAAGACTGAACTGAAACATATTGTGAAAGCACTTGAACTGTGAATAAAGTGTGGTAAGAATTCTCATCATGCAAATTCAAATTTAATGTAGTATAAATCTTGCATCATTAAAAAGCTGAACTCTAATTTGGTATGTCTTTCAACTTTTTAGTAAGCTGTTAATTGGTGCTGTTGCTGCTGGTGTGCAGACTATAATTTGAGTAGAAATGATTTAGAGTTCAACACTTATGTAAGTGAAAATAGCCCATTATTCTAAAAGAAGGCATCTGAAACTTACTTATTAAGATCAACTTCTGTAAGTCTTCTATGAAAATCTGAAGCAGCCTCTGAAAAATTTTTCACAGCAGAAAACAAGGAATCTTTGTAAAAATACAAAAGTAAAAGAGAAATTAGTCATATTTTAAAGAGTCACATTCTTGCTACTAAGTCTTCTTATAGATTCATGAAAAATATTTTGAAAAACAAATGGAAATTTTAAAAGTGGCCAAATTGATTCCTTTTAAAAAACTTGTATATATGTCCATGTGTGTGTGTGTGTGTGTGTGTGTGTGTGTGTGTGTGTGTGTGTATGTGTATGTTTGTGTGAGTGTATATGTATACAGTCACATTGTCCTGTGTAGGCCAGAAGAGGGCATTGGAACCCTTGGAGCTGCAGTTACAGGTGTTTGTGAGTCACTTGACATGGAATGGAATGGGTGCTGCGATCTAAGCTCATGATAGAGCAGCAAATGCTCTTAGCCACCAAACCATCTCTCCAGCCCCCAAATAGTTCTTAGAGAATTACCTTTCACAAGTGTAGGTCATAAATAATTAATAATTTGCCAAAATCCCTGCATTGATTGATTGATTAAACATATTTATTGGAACAATTATATGCTAGCCATGGATATAGGCATAAATAGATATGATCCCTATAATTATTACAGGACTAAAACAATGCCGATCCTTATTTTTTAATATTTTATTTTTATTTTTAGTGTATGAGTGTATTGCCTGCATGTATATGAATGTACCATGTCATGCAATGCTGCAGAGGTCAGAAGAGGGCATTAGATTCTCCTGGAGTTAAAGATGGTTCATAGCCACCATGTGGGTCCTGGGAATCTAACCTGGGTCCTCTGCAAGAGCAGTCAGTGCTCTTAACCACTGAGCCATCTCTCCAGTCCCCCAATTCTTATTTTCAAATATTACACTTAAGATATTGTTCAAAAGGTGACCTGTGACATAACCAGACTAAGAAACAGAATCAGGTTTTGTCTGGTTAAACTCTTCTTTAGTTCATTGAATTTCTAAGAAATGTGATTAAATTCTCAGCACATTATATTTTTTATTATAACCTATTTTTCACATTTTATGGCTTCCAAATAGGACTTCGGCATACATGATTGATTTATTGCTTATATCAGTTCTGTGACTCAGGCAAAGCATACAAGTCCACATTTGTTTTATAGATAAAGCACTTGTAGCTCAGGTAACAGGATTCTATTGCATCACAGGGCATGTTAGCCCTCATTTTTTTTCAAGCTTTTTTTATTTAATGCTCAAAGCAAATAATCTAATAATGGGAGTACTGAAGCGAAGGAAAGGAAAGAACGTGTTGAAAAAGGAAATTTAAATTTCAAGTACAGTATAAAAATCATTAATTATGTCAGAGTGACAGTGGTCAGTGACAGCACTGGCAAGACCATTTTAAAATAGTAATAGGGACAACAAGAGAGCAATGAATTGGTAGATAACTGGAGGCAGGGGTGGACAGCTTATGTATTCATTCAATCATCAGACCAGTATTCTTCATTAAATCATCTTCTCAGTAACCATTGTTGCCTGGCACTAATGAAGAATCCTGAGCATGAAGAAAGTAGGGCACAGCAAGAGAGAAAGACTGTTTCTAAAATGGAAGTGGTATGGGAGTATGCCATTTGATGAATATTCATCAATAGAGAGGCAGATGCAACAACGAAGTAGAGAATGGCATTAACAGTTAAGACTGGTCCCTGAGAGGTAAGCAAAGGAGAAATTAACTTGGTCTAAGAATAGCCCTGCCACTGAGTCTCTGTAGCTTGTCTCTTGATTGGACCTCAGGCTATACCAATGGAGAAGAGGCATTTCACCAAAAGACAACTGGGACATTTGGGGAGGCACCAAGTGCTGCACTGCTACAGAATAACGAAACTGTCTTGTTCAGGGTCTGCTTTTTTCTCCAGTTTCATTTCTCATTTCCCTCGTCATGCAGAGACACTCCAGTTACTTTGATGAAAACACTGATTCTGTTATTCTCTATCCTTCTTTTATTTGTTGTTTTATGAGACAGGGGCTGGCTATGTAGCCCAGGCTGGCCTAGAACTAGTGATCAGCCTGTGATCAGCCTTCAACTGCTAAGATTTCAGATGTGGAATACCAAACCTGGCTCTTCTTTGTTTCATATTTCCACACCAAAACACCTGCTTCTTGGCTGGCAAGATGGCTTAGTGGGTAAGGGCACTTGCTGCCAAGCCCGATGACCTGCGTTTGATCCCTGAGATCCATATGGTGGAAGGAGAGAACCAACATCTCACAAAGTGTCCTCTGATTTCCGCATTTACACTGTAGCACACATGCCCCCCAACAAATAAATGCAATTAAAAATTTTTCTTAAATAATCAAAATATCTGTTCTTCATTACTTCATAGATTATTAGTCCTTATGGAATAATCAAAATGATATTCAAGTGTCATTAATGAACAATTCCATCCCTATTCTCTGTGCTCATAGTTATAATCCTTTTGCCCCTTTAGTAATTTGTCCTATGCATTTGTCTACCTCTTTCTCATATGAAAGTTTAGGCTTTTTAAGGACTTTAACTATATCTTTCAGTAATAATGTTTTTGGTACACAGTATATATTCAATATGTCTTTGATCATTGTAGCATATACTAAGAATATATACCAAAAGAGGGTGTCAGATTCCCTGGAACTGGAGTTACTGACAGTTGTGAGCTGCCATGTGGGTACCAGGAACCAAATCCAGGTCCTCCGCAAGAACAGTCAGTGCTCTTTAATTGCTGAGTCCTTTCTCCACCCCACTTTCTCTATTTTTAATCTTTTGGTAATAGTATCACATTTTCTTCATTTTTTTCTTGTAGAAGTAAATGTGCTTTTAAGAGTAGTAACCACCTCACCAACAATTGACTAATCATAAACATACCAGTTTAAATTAGACTCCTAATGTGTTTATTTAAAGGTTTTGCCTTAAAAAAAATAATAAATGAGGAGTGATTCCTTCTAGAATGCTCTACCGTAAGAGAAAGAAAGCTCTATCTTAAAGTGAATAAAGTATCTCACCAAATGATACTCCATAGCTTCTCAGTTGTTGGTCATGTTTCTTGGATAAATTGAAGATACTTGCTGCATAATTTCTCAAGGCTTTTCCATAGTCTTGAATATTGAAAGGAATGATTGTAGAGTCTGCAAGCTCATATACCAATGCTCCTCGTAACTGAGCCACAGAAAGCTGTTTTTTAAATGTAGGGTCATAAAAGTTCTCTACTAATTCAAAGGTCTCATAGATGGTGTGATATACAGGATAGCTACTGTATTTATCTGTTTTCTAAAATGGGGGAAGGAATTGAAGAATTAAAAACATTAAATGTCACCAGAGTGAAGCAAAAAATTTTTTTAAATCTAATTAAAATACTACAGCCAAAATGTTCATGGATGTAAATTTTTACATTTCTTTATTTTATAATTCATGTAACCTTCATTCAAAATGTTGGTTCTAATAACTATAATTAAGGAATACATATTCAAATCAGCACACTTCAAAATTATGAACTGATCAGGCATGAAAGGATTGGGGTAGTTAAGTGTCTCCAGAGCTAAAGAATATTATATCTTCTTTCTCAACAAGCAGTGTTCAACCCAGATGCCACTAGCCCCTGATCACACACTAGGAGTGACTGTAATGAACTGTTGCTACCTAGTTTTTGAATTCTTAGGTTTGTATATCATAATTTTAGTTTTTTACTATGTGTACTTCCTATAGTTCTATTATTCTTGCTGCTTCTGGATCACCAAAAAGTAAGGCCTATATGGGTTTTTATTCTACCTGATTTTGTAGTTCTAATCTCAGAAACTAGACGACTTTGTTCAAACGGATGACAGAATGAACAGACCTTGAAAAAGAGTTAAAGCACTCTTTATATGCAGTTGACCCTTGAACACATGGCATTAGGGGAAACCAACCTCATTCTGACTCATATAATTGAAAATTCATGTGCAAACTAAACTACTAATAGCCTGCCATTGACTGAAAGTAACATAAGCAATACCTATCTTGTATGCTGTATGCATTCTATATGGTAAAACTATGTGAGACCCATAAAAGATGACTTTTTACCATGATACTCAACTTCCTGAAGAGATGAACTACTTACGCAAAGATGATTATTACTGCATGGCATTTTGAGCAAATACTCTCTGTAAGCACACCACAATACCACAGGAAATGACTAGGAAGTTATTTTAGTAGTGTAGCATGTACTATAGTTCATTTTATACAGCTGTAATTTAATGTGGAATCTTTACATGTACTTAAATTTAATTCTATTGCAAATGGCTCCATGCATAATAATGTGTACAACTTGACAAATTTAATTTTTTTACAGTAAATTTGTATATATTTTATGGCAGTAAATGATAAAATAGACATTTATATATATATATTTCATGTATGCTATACCTAACTTTTAAAGTTTTTATATTTCTAGAGTATCTAGTTTGTCTGCGGTCTCTTTCAAATTTTAGAAAATCTAAAAAAGTTTGCTTCAAAATGGACCCATACAGTTTAAACACATGTTGCTCAAGAACTAGCTGTGTTAAGCAGTGAGTGTTAATATGCAAGACTTATTAATCTATTTAGGAGGTTCTAGAGTAATAATAATTGAATGAGTAGAAACGACCCCACTTTCAGTACAGATGGAATCTCAATTGAGGAACTGTCTCCATTGGACTGGCCTGTGGTTCTGTCTGTGGGGCATTTTCTTGATTGTTGAGGGATGTGAGAGGGCCCAGCCCATCGTGGGCGGTGCTACCCCTGGGCAGGTGGTCTTGTGTTGTATAAGAAAGCAGGCTGAGCACAAGACAAAGGAGCAAGCCAGTAAGCAGTGCACTTCCATGGTCTGTGTTCCAGGTTCCTGCCCTTAGTGCCTGCCTTAGTTTCCCTTGATGATGGACTGTGCTGGAAGTCAAATAAATGCTTTCCTCTGCAAAGTGGTTTTGGTCATAATAGAAAGAAACTAAGACACCCCTGTTGCTTAAGGACTAGCTCTAGTAAGTAGTGAGTGCTAATATATAAGGCTTAGTCATTTATTTTATAATATTTTGGAGCTGTTTTTGCTTCTCTATCCTCCGTTGTATTCTGGATAGTCAATTTGCAATTGATATGAATTAAGAACAAATAAGATGTTGGTGTGTTGCAAGTTTCATTTGAAATTGACTAGAAGTTGTAAAGAAGTTGTGTCTACTAATGTAGTCTTCAGTATGGTTTACAACATAACCTGACATAGATAAGGAAACACAGAGCAAGTTGCTATATCTAAGTACTTACAAGTCCTCAGAATGAGTGAATAAAATGGCACAAACTAGCCAGTGCAAACTTGAGAGAGAGAAACTTGCTTTATTCTCTACCCACAAGACCTTGCCTCATGACAGGCAAGGCCATATAAAATAAGATTTATTTATTTAATATTTTGAGACAGTGTCTGTAGACTTCTGATCCTCCTGTTTCCTCTGGAGTGCTGGAACTACAGAGATGTACCACCATATCTGGTTTTATGGGAATGGAAGCCAGGGCCTCATGCATGCTAGGCAAGCTCTCTATCAACTGAGCTACTTCCCCAGGACAAAATAAGATTTTCCTGACAAATCCTGCTTTGAGAAAAAGTAGTGCATAGCTTAGCATACACAACCAGCTAAACATTTGACATTAGTAGCTGAACTACCATTTCATTGAATAACCTTAGAGGTAATATATTCACAGAATGACCCATATCCCTTCATAGTCATGGTTCTTCATACAAAGGATCAGACAGCCCATTTTTGTCCCTGGAGCTCTTTTTAGGTCATAGATCCCCCTGTGCCTAATGACAAACAACTCAATAACAGTGCATTGAGTGAAATGCTGCTTTGGTTTGCCTCTTTAAAATATTTGTTATTTTTATTTTATGTGTATGAGTGTATTGCCTACATGTATGTAAGTGCACCTGTGTTGTACAGTGCCGACAGAGGTCAGAAAAGGGTGCTGGATTCCCTGGAACTAGAGTTATGGATGGTTGTTAGCTGCCATGTGGGTGCTGGAAACTGAACCCAGGTCCTCTGCAAGAGCAGCCAGTGCTCTTAACTGCTGAGCCATCTCTCCAACCCTGGTATGAATCTTAAATGTTCCCTAAAAACTAATGAGTTCAAGGTTTGGCTCCCAGAGTGGCATTGATAGATGTGATCAAACTGTTTTAAGAAGTGGGTAGGAAAGATGGATGGAAGTTTATATCATTGTGCTAAGTAAAATAAGCTATACTCAGAGGAAAAATAGGTGTGTCATGTTTCCTCTCATATGCAGAGTCTAGATATCTAGATTTTTCAAAAGACTTTAAAATAGACAGAGGATTATTTGAAAGAGAAAGAGGACCACAGAAGGAGGTATGGGGTGGAGAAAGTGCAATGAGGAAGATGAACATGATCAAAGTAAACTGTAGATATGTATGAAAATGTCATAATGAAACCCATTATTTCATAATAAAAATGAAAAACAAGAAGTAACCTAGGGAGAGGTATTAGGTTATTGGGGGCATGCTCTTGATGAGTATGGTGGGAATCTAGCCCCTTTTATCTCTCTTTGCTTCTTGGCTGCCATAAGGTGAGCAGCTTTCCTTTCTCACATCCTCCCATCATGATGTGCTGTCTTGCCACAGTCCTACAAGCAATAGGAGAAACACTATGGACTTAGACCTGTGAAATTATGAGCCAAAACAGCCAACTGTCTTTATTAGATTATCTCAGGTATCTTGTTACAGTAATGAAGAGCTGACACATACTGTATATTAAAATGACTTACCCTATTCTTAGTATAGCGAGCTCTTCCTGAAGCAATTCCAAGTCTCTGAAAATAAGCCTCAAAATCACTTCCAGATCCCAGTTTATTGATTCTAGATACATAATATAAATAAATACATGCATGTGCAAATTAATAAACAGTACAAAGTTAAACAGATGGGAAAATGAATTCTGCCTCAACCTAAGAATATCTATGGCATATATATTATAATAATTAGAAAAAGCTGAACAACCTTCAAGATATTCTCCTATAATTTTCTGGTATTATCATGATAAACTGCATTGAATACCACCAGAGTTGAACAGGACCATGGAACACTGCAGCCTAGTGACAATGCTGTTTTCTGTATCTTTAGTGTTTTTATTTATTTAGAGGGGAAATAATGAAGTCATGAGCCCTGCCATCACAAAACTATCAGCCAAAAACTACCACATGGATGTTTAAAGACCATGAAGAACCCAGGTGTGCCATATTTCATTTCAGAAACAAATCTTATAATATAGTTGTGTGCATATAATTTTAAAATTATTTTCCATATACATACATGTACATACAAACATACATATACAATGTAACAATATGGATTTTTGTGAGACAATGGTCAGTAGAGAATAATATCAAATTAATTCTATATGCATTAAGAACATAACTAATGTTTTTTAAAATATCTTTTGTATTCTTGTTTTACTACTTTTATTCTGCATTTAATTTATGTTGATTTAGTCCCATAGCTTAAGTTTTGTTTCTTGAGTTTTTTTCTGGATTATCTTTCTCTTCTGTGCAACCTCCTTTTCTGGCTTAAGAACAATTTGTTCTTTTCCAGGATCATATGGTGGTGACGCTTATGTGTGGCTTAATCTAACCACAAGTTCTTTAAGTATGGTAGTACATCTTGTATGCTTTTATATACCTGGGCATGTTCAATGACCAGAGAATCCTTATGTATACCCTGAAGTTCAGCATTATTTTCTGCATTTTAAAGCGTTTTTTGCAACAAAAATTCAGCACCCATTTTGTCCCACTGACCCTGTGTCCAGCCTCACAATTCAGCCTGTGAACATCCACCAACTTTACCATTCTACCTTTGGAATGGTTCACACTGCTTCTTTAAAGTTACTCTTCAGATACTTGTTGACTTCTCAGGTATACATACTCTTGATGGTCTGAGCAGTTCCATGGGTGTTTTAAGAATGAACACAAAGACTTGAACCTCTATTTTTTATTTTATTTATTTTTACTTTGTGTGTATGAGTGTTTTGCCTGTATATATATGTAAGTGCATCCATGTTGTGCAGTGCTCACAGAGGCTAGAAGAGAGTGTCAGATTCCCTGGAATTGAAGTTACAGATTATTGTTCACTGCCATGTGGAGGGTGCTAGGAATCAGACCTGGGTCATCTGTACAAGCAGCCAGCATTCCTAACTGCTGAGCCATCTCTCCAGTCCCAGTTTTCAACCTCTTAATTTGCATTATTTTGTTGGATGGGGTGATGGGGTCAAGAGAGTAACAAACCAATTTCACGGGTTAGCTCATAGTGCTTATAGGAAGAACCTAGTACTTTTTGCTGAATAAGCATATGAAATTTTTATAATGAAATACACTTAAAGTTTCACAAGACTGATTTGGGGGCCAGTGAGAAGGATTAATTGATAAAGGCACTGCAGCCATGTCTGATGGCCTGAGTTCAATTCTGGTACCTACATGGTGAAGGAGGGAACCAAAGACAATTTGTTTCCTGATCTCCACATGCATGTAATGGCATAAAAGTGGCCACACACAAATTAACTAATTAAATGAAAATTGGAAAGAATGATTTGGAACAAAGAATGAAACTATACAATGTTAACATTTTCTGTTAGTTTTAGAAATTACACAGAAGTAAAAATGGAATTCAGAGAAGCTGCTATGGTGTAAATGAGAAGAGGTAAAAAGAAAAGGAAACAATCTAAACCGATTATAGTTAAACACACAATTTTGTGGTATTGATAATGCCCTTTTACTAAATTTATTTAACTTTTATTAGTTTAATTTTTATTAGAATAAAACTTGCAGAGGGCTGAGGAGATTTCTCAGTGGGCAAAGTGGGCAGATAGCTCATGGGGACCTGGTATCAGACCCCCAGTAGCCACATAAAAGCCAGGGTTGGTTACGTACATCTGTAACTTCAGTGCTGGTGACAGAGACAGGCAGATCCTGGGGGTTCACTGACCAGTCTAGGTGGGTGCTTCAAGTTCAATGAAAGATCCAGTTCCCAAAAATAAAGTTGAGGGACTGGAGGATGTGAGTTCAGTTCCCAGCACCTTTGCTGGGCAATTCACAACTATTTGTAACTCAGACTCCCAGGGATTTTGTCTCTGTCCTCTGAGGTCACCCACACTCACATGCACATATGTATACACAGACACATACACACACGCATGCTTGTAATTAAAAATAAATTTAATCCTTTTAAAGAAAAGAAAAATAGTAAGGTGGAAATCAGTGGAAGATGATACCCAACATCAGCCTCTGGCATCCATAAGCACACACTGACACATACACCTCCCCACACACAAAATGCATTTATTTTTCCCTTGCATTATCACTTGAAGTTTTTTATTAAAACGTCTGCTACATAGTTATTAAAACTTTATATAAGAATACCAAATAATAGCTAATATATAGCAAAATAATTTTATGATTTATTTTATTTTTATTTATGTGTATGTGTGTGTTTCTATGTATTATGTGCAGGTGTGTGTGTGGGTGCCCATGGAGGCCAGAAGAGGGCATTGGATCCCCTGGAATTACAGGTAGTTGTGAGTTACCTGTCATAGGTGCTGGGACTGAATTCAGTTTCTCTGGGAAGAGCTGTGTGCTGGTTAGTTTTGTCAGTTTGATACAACCCAGAGTCACCTGGAAAATGGGAACTTCAACTGAAGACTTTTGCAGATCACTTTGGCCCATTGCCTTGTTTATGAGGCATTTCTTTATTGTCAGTTGATGTGGGAGGACCCAGTCCACCGTGGGTGGTGTCATCCCAAAGGCAGGTGGGCCTGGGCTGTATAAGGAAGGTAGCTGACAGGTCAGGGGAAGCCAGCCAGTTAGCAGCATTTCTTAGTGGTCTACTTCAGTTCCTGCTTCAAGCTCCTGCCTTGGCTTCCCTTCATGGTGAACTGTAATATGTAAGCCAGCTAAACCCTTTCCTCTCCAAGTTGCTTTTGGTCATGGTGTTTATGTCATCAATAGGGAAGTCAACTCGAACAAGCAGCAAGCACTCTTAACCACTGAGCCATTTCAGTCCCCACGAAATCATTTTACTAAAAATTTTCAAAGGTGGATCTATCTGTGTTCCACTGCACATTAAGAAAGTGTGTAATGACTGGTTAGCAAAACAGCAGCTGCCTGAACAGAGGAATGCTTTATTAAATGTATCTAAATTATTGATGAAATATCCAAGAATCACATGTTTGGAGAAGCAAGGTCAAAGGGAAATCCATAATTTGTTCCATGGTAAAAAAAATGTACATAGAGGCTGGAGAAATAGCTTAGAAGTTAAGAGCACTAACTGTTCTTACAGAAGACCAGTACCCTCATGGTGGCTAACAACTGGATGTAACACCAGTTCCATGGGATCTGATGCCCTCTCTGGACTCAATGGGCATTGCACACTCATGGTACACTTTCATACATGGAAAAGTAACGCTCATACACATAAAATAAAATAATAATCTTTAAAAAGAAAAGTTTACATAGTAATTTACCTAGGATAATCTTTGTTTTCAGGTGAAGGATCTTTTTCTAACCAGCTTTCATAAAGTGATCTACTCTCAAAACCATCATCAGGGCTGGATATCTACAGAAACAAATCAAACACTGGGGATTAGGGGCTGAAGGCAATGCAAATCTAATATGCACATTTTGCACATTTGCACCAACCTCCGCTGCTATCTGTGTGTTCACATATGTGCCATGTTCATTTATAGAAAAAAAATGTATATTGTGCAACTGATAAGATAAAATCTAATCCAACTTCTGGTTCATTTATGAAGACTACCTGTTGGTAATTTTGTCAATTATCTAAAAAGAAATTTCCTGATTTTATTGATAAAATTTCAAATAAAATTTTCAAATTTGGCACCTTAGATTTGTTTCAGGGGAAAATGTAGATATAATCTTTTCTTTAATAAGTTGCTTTTATCCAAGAAGACCTACAAGTTGGCCTCAGGGCAGCAGAAGTAATATAGGCCAGGAAGCTGAACTTGAAATTGTCCCATACATCTGACTTTTGTTGAGAAAGGAGGAAGTAGGAGTGAGCACCATTATTTTTTTTAATTATATTTATGGAGGCTGGAGAGATTGCTCAGTGGTTAAAAGCACTGTCTACTCTTGCAGAAGACCCAGGTTTGAGTCATGGCACCCACATGGCATCTAACAACCATCTATAACTCCAGTTCCAAGGGATCTGATGCCCTCTTCTTACCTCCACAGGCATGGCACCACATGTATGCACTTACACACATGCAGGCAATACACTCATTCACATAAAATATGATAAATAAAATATTTCTAAAAATTATACTTAAACAAAGCTGGATTTTTTATGGACTGGCAAGGATGTGAGCAAATGAGAACACTTATACACTGTTGGTGGGAGTACAAACTGCTAGAGTTACTAAAAATCAGTGAGAAAATTCCTCAAAATGCTAAAAATAGATATGCCATATGGCTCAGTTATACCACTCCTGGGCATATTCCAAAGAATCATACAGTAGACATTTTGTACATCCATATTCATTGCTGCCTTCCTCACAAAAACTAGGAGATGGAATCAACTTAGATATCCATCAACTGAAGAACAAATAATGAAAATGTGAGACACTCATACAAGGAAATTCCATTTATCAGTAAATTAAGATGAAATTTAGGAAAATGGATAGACTGGAAAAATTTATACTGACTGAGGTAACTCAGGCCAAGAAAGACAAATGCCATATGTTCTCTATTATATATGGATCATGGATTTCAATTAATTTTTGTTTTTAACTTGGAATGTCTGTAGACAGGAAGCTAAAAAGGGTCGATGGGGATAAAGTGAGGCCTGCAGATGTGGAAAAAAGTAGGAGGTGGAACTAAGTAAGATTTAAAGAAAGGGAGGGGGAGGGTTAGTCAGCATTAAGAATGTAAGAAGATATATGGAAACCTGAATTCAATCCCCAGAGCTCACTTGGTGGAAGAAGAAAACTGACTCCTGCATATTGTCCTCTGACCTCCACACATACCATCATATGTGTTAGTGTGCAGAGAGAGAGAGAGAGAGAGAGAGAGAGAGAGAGAGAGAGAGAGACTAAATAAATATTTTTAAAAAGAGAGTTTTAACAAAGATACCCTATATGGTGAATAATGCCAATCCCTTTTGATCATAATTGATCAAAAGAAAAATCCAAATGCCAAGTGTGGCATATCTCCCTGAGTTTTTGATTAGGAAAGCCCCCAAAAGCCCAAAATGACACAGGTTAATGCTCTTGATTGCCCACCAGAACTTAATAGGAAGATCTTATTGATGCTGAAAGATCAAGTCACATATAAAGGCAGGCCCATCAGAATTACAGCTGGTTCTTTTCAAAGACCGCAAAAACCAGAAGTGATTGGAACAATGTCCTGCAAGTTGTAAGAGAACACAGATGCCAGCACAGCAAAAATATCAGTCATAATTGCAGGAGAAAGAAAATCTTCCAGATAAAAACAGATTTAAGGAATTTATGTCTACTAAGCCAGATCTACAGAGGATACAGGAAGAAATACTTCAGCCTGAAAAAAGATTAAACACACCCAAAGAGTGCACAAGGAATAAATAATTCAGAACAATTAACTAAAAGAGTTCTAAGAACATACCATCACAACAACAAAATGACAGGGAATAATACACATTGTTCAATAATAATTCTCAATATTAATGGTCTTAATTTTCCAATAAGCACAGACTAATGGACTACATTAGAAAACAGGATTCATCTGTTTTTCTACCTCTAAGAAACACACGTAACCATCAATGACAGACACAACCTTAAGGTAAAAATGTTGAAAAAATATTCCAAAGGAAAGGAATAAAAAGATAAGCAAGAGGGGCTGGAGAGGTGGCTCAGTGGTTAAGAACACTGACTATTCTTGCAGAAGACCAGGGTTTGAATCCCAGCACCCACATGGCAGCTAACAACTGTCCATAACTCCAGTTCCAGGGGATCTGACAGTCTCTTTTGTCGTCCATGGGCATTGCATGACACGGGTCATGCACTTACTTAACGTGCAGGCATAACACACACATAAAATAAAAATAATAAATAAAATATTTTTAAAAAATAAGCAAGAATAGCTATCCTAATATCTGACAAAATAGGCTTCAAACAAATACTATCAGAAGGGATGAGGAAATACACCTCATACTCATTAAAAGACGAATCAGCCAAGAGGATATTATAATTCTAAACATTTATGCACCAAATATAGGGGCACCCAACTTCATAAAAGAAATACTATTAGACTGAAAACTACATATCGACCCCAACACAGTAAGAGTAGGTGGCTTCAGTACCCCATTCTCACCAATTGAAAGGTCATCCAGACAGAGTAAACAGAGAATTTCTGGAGTTATATGACATCATAAATCCAATGGCTCAAACAGACATTTTCAGAACATCCCACCCAAACACTAAAGAATACCCTCTCTTCTCAGCAGCCTTGGAACTTTCTCCAAAACTGACCACTTATCAGGACACAAAGTAAGTCTCAGCATATTTAGAAAAATGAAATAACATCTTTTATTCTATCTGGCCCAAAATAATAGAGCTGGATAATAACAACACTAGAAATAAGAGAAAGTAGATAATCTCATGGAAACTAAACAACACACTACTGACTGAAAATTAAAAATCCCTAGAAGTGAGTCTGGAGAGATGGCTCAACAGTTAAGAGCAATGGCTGCTCTTGCAGAAGACCCGGGTTCAGTTTCCAGCACCCATGTGGTACTAACAACCATCCATAACTCCAGTTCCAGGGGATCCAACGCCCTCTTCTGACCTTAACAGGCATTGCACAACACAGATGCACTTACATACATGCAGACATTACACTCATACACATAAAATAATAAAAATGATAAAAAAAATCCCTAGAATTGAATGAAAATTAAAACATATCCTACCAAAAATCTAAGGACACAATGAAAGATAGTACTAAGAGGAAAGTTTATAGCACTAAGTGCCTATATCAGAAACTGAAGAGCTCTCATATTAGTAACTTAACAATGTACCTGAAAGCCCTGAAAATATAAGAACAAACAACACTCAAAAAGAATAGAATGGGATGGAAAGAGGCCTAGAGGTATGACTCAATAGCTAAGGGCACTGGTTGCTCTTGCAGAAGACCCAGGCTTTGTTCACAGCACCCACGTGGTGGCTAACAACTACCCATAACTCTAATTCCAAGGAATCTCCTCTTCTGACCTCTGCAAGCATTACATGCACATGATGCATCTACAAAACACTCATAACACACAACATCAAATAATTTTTTAAAAGAAGAGTAGATAGGAAAACAAAATAATGGCTGAAATTAATGAAATATAAATTTAAAAACCAATAAAAAGAATCAATGAAACAGAGTTTTTCCTTTGAAAATATTAAAGGTTGATAAACATTTAGCCAAATTAACCAAAAGAAAGAAAGATAGGGGACTCTAATAAAATCAGAGATGAAAAGAGAAACATTGCAAGAGAGGAAATTCAGAGAACTATAAGGACATATTTTTAAAATCTATATTTAATAAGTTAGTTGTGGAAATGGGGATGGGGATCTGAATGTGATCAAATATATAAATGAAATTCTCAAAGAATTGATGAAACGTTTCTTTTAAATCTATATTCCACTAAACTGGAAAGTCAAAAATAAATTGATGAATTTCTATGACTTACCAAAATTAAATCAAGATGAAGTAAATAACTTAAACAGACCCATAACAACCTATAAAAGCAATAATTAAACATCTCCCAACTAAAACACCTCAGGACCAGATGGATAGAGAGCAGAATTCTATCAGACCTTAAAAAAAGAACTAACATCAATATTTCTCAAATTATTCTGTAAAATAGAATAGGAAGGGATACTTCCAAAATCTTTTTATTAATCCAGTGTTACTCTGCTAGCAAAGCCAAAGAAGCCAACACCATATATGTGAGTCATAGAACATGAAGAAATCAAGCTGGTACTGACCTATAAGCTTCATGCCTACTCACTATCCTTCATAGTGCTGTAAGACTGTTGTGAAGGAGAAATGGAATAAGCTGTGAACCCTGCAAACTACAATAATGACTGGCCTGGAAACTTATACCCACTGGTGCAATAGTGATGCAAATTTCATGGTAGTAACCAAATAACTGTCTGATTGGAGTTAAGACATGCTCCACAAGATGAAACTCATTCCTGGCTCTGTTACTGGGGCTAAAAATCTGTGGTTAGACAGGTCATGGGCCTTAGGAAAGAACCTTCTACTAATATTCTGCTAAATGGACATATTATTAAACTGACTCCTCAAGACATTGCTATATCCATAGATGAATGCATCTCTCAACTCACCAGAAAAGCTTTTTCTTTCAGTAGAAGGCAATTAACACAAAGACCCACAGCTAATGTGCAGAGAATAAGAGAATTCAGAGTGCTCAGCCCTAAATGGAACACCTATATCACACCCCTCCCCACCTAGGCTCAGGTATCTTCTCTAAAGAGGGTTAGAGCGATTCCCAGCATGGGGGGCAGTGGGCACAAAGTCCTACCCCCTAGCTGAGGAGCTGTTGACATTTAATAGCTGATGGGAGAAGAAAAGTCAGTTTTCTTTAAGGGCGTGACCATGTCTGGGTGGACCACACTCCAGGGCAGGCTCCACACTCAAGAATATTTAGGTAACACAAATTGGATTAAATGTGTTTTAAAAAAAAGACACAAAGTGGATATGTAGGGTGGTGGGGGTGGAGTGAGGAAAAATTGGAGGTATATAAATATGATAAAAATACACAATAAAATCCTCAAACACTAAAAATATTAAAAACAGTTTTAATCCAAGTAAGCAAGAAAAGTAAAAATATGGGTATAAAGAAAAAGAGAATGCAGGGCTGGAGAGAAAGCTCAGCAGCTAAGAGCACTGACTGGCTTCCACTTTCTACTCTGTTCCTGCCAGTTTGCCATGACTGAGACCTTGTGGCAGTTTCTATATTCTCCTTGGATTAAATTCCAAGAATCATCATCTTCATTTCCTGGAGTCATAATCATCAATTAAGTGCTGAACTGTGCCACATCCCACCCTATACCATGCAGACCAATCTTAACTGCTTCTACCAGATGCACTGTCAATCTCTGTAGTCTAGCAACACCTTGTCAGATTTCTTGTTCAGTCACACAACTACTTGCCTTTCACCCTCCTGCCACTCCTGTTACCACCTTGATTTGTTTGACTCACTAAGGATTGTAAACATTTTAATAATCGGTTTAAAGGAAGGTGAAGGAGCCACTTTAGTCTTCAGGGTCTTTGTATGACCATAAATAACAAACATGTACCTTTGCACAAATGGTGAAAACCCAAACTTCTACCTACTGGTTCCAAAACTCTTATCATCCCTGATATCAATGGCAGAAATATTCTTTCTAGGGCAACACAGACCATAAATGAACATTCTGAAGAATTCTCCAAATAAAGGTTCTCTTTGCAACTTGCTCTTAGGTAAGATGCTTTTATGGGGCCTTCCAATAAAAGATCAAGGGAATAAGGTATTCAAGAAAGGAAGAATACTGTGAAGAAATAAATTACAGTACTTTTATTTAGCCTTATTAACCAAAAGAAAGAAGAAACAAAAATCAATAGAATCAGAGAACAGACAAGCATAGCAGACACCAAAGAAACAGAACATTTTTATAAAGAATACCTTAAAAACCTATACTCCATTGTTAGATAACCTAAAAGAAATGGATGAATTTCTAGGTTTTTTTTCCAATCACCAAAGTTAAACCAAGAAGAGATAAACAACTAAAACAGATTCATAACAAAAAAATGAGGTTAAAATAGTAACACAAAGCCTTCTGACTAAAAATAACCTAGGTCCAGATGGATTCACAGCAAAATTCGACCAAACCATCAAAGAATAACTAATCAATACTCCACAAATTATTTTTAAAAATAGAGAGGTGGCACTTCGAAACTCCTTCTAGAAAACCAATTGCTCTAATACCGAAGTCAGGTAAAGATACAAGAATAAAAGAAAACTACAGACCAGTATCACTGATAAACCTAGACGCAAAAACTCAATAAAATATTTGAAAACCACATATATCAAAAAGACTGCCTACCATGATCAAGTTCACTTTATCCCAGAGACACAGAGATGGTTCAATATACATAAGTCAATAAATGTAATAAATCATATATGTGTACTTTAAAAAATCACAATTATCTCAAAAAATTCAGAAAAGGCCTTTGTCAAAAATCCAACATACCTTCATGATAAAAGTCTTAAAGAGAACAGGACTGGAGGGAACACACCTCAACATAATAAAGGCTATTAAATGACAAACCCACCACCACCATCGTTCCAAACAACCGGGAAGGAGACGGGGCTGTCTATTATCTCCACTCCTTTTTAATAGGTGATTGAAGCCATAGCTAGGACAATAAGAAAGAGAAGGAAATTAAGAGGAGACTATTAGGGAAAAATTTCAAATTATCCCTCTTTGAAGATGATAGATAATACATAAAAGATCCCAAAAATTCAACCAGAAAGCTTTGAGAAGCAATCAATACTTTCAGCAAAGTGGCAGGATATATAATCAGTTCCAAAAAGCAGTAGCTTTTCTATATATCAATGACAAGCAAAAAGAGATCATGGAAACACTCCCATTCACAACAGCCTCAAAATATATCCAGGAATAAACCTAAACAAAGAGGTAAATGACCTTTGCAATAAAAACTAAATTTTTGAAGAAAGAGATTGGGAAAGACACTAGAAGATAGAAAGACATGGCTTCATAGAATTAATGTTGTGAAAATGACCATTTTACCAAAAGCAACGTACAGATTCAATGAAATCCCAATCAAAACTCCTATGACATTTTTCACAGAAATGAGAAAAAAAAGACCTAAAATTCATATGGAGACACAAAAAAGACTGTGGATAGCCAAGTAATACTGAGTAAAAAGAACAATGCTGGAGGGATTGTTCTTTTTATAACAGTACTCTCTTTAGGAAGAACTGTTTTTAGAGACATCAACAGTAAACTGACAAGAGGGGCAAGATTAAAGATTAGGGAATAGTACCTGTATTAAAGTGACACTCATACTGTTCACTAGGCTGACTCTGGAGTAAACATTTCTGCAAGTAAATTCCACAATTGGGAATATCTCAAATGAAGTATGCAGATATTGTGAATACATTATATAATTATTTTAGAATTCTATGTGCTTTAGTTCTCAGAGTATTTCATGTATATAGTTCATTTAATATTTATAGCATTCCTGTGTGATCAGCAGCCATAGTCATCCTTCCTGTTTTCTTTTGGACTAACCACTGTATATTCCACTTACTACCCTGGCATACAGTGAACCACCTGGTTAGAAAGTCCAATGATCTCTCCATTGCCAGATTTCTGAATTGCTGACTTATTTTACACACCTTATTATCATCTACACAATTGTGCTGTGTAGTAAATTGTGTTTTGCAAAGTTTGTTTTAGTTGCTATTTGTACAAGTCAATAATGTTCTGTTTTTAAATAAATGCTGCTGATTTAGGTGAACTATCATTATCCATCATGATAAAACAGTAAGACAGACATCCTGGTTACCTCTCTTGCCACTTTATATACCAATTGGTAAAGTAGAGGAGTACAGTCAACTCGGAGAGTGTAATTGCCTGAAGAATAAACCAAACACAAAAGGTATTATTTCATACTTCCAAATGAAATTCCATTTATATTTAATTCTAGCTTTCTATTTTAAGTATAAGTCTTTAAACCAAAATTGCTCCTCAGGAAGGAGAGAAGTCAAAGTACACAATTTCAAATGATGAAGAAATGGTGGCCTTTGGTGGCTGAGGTGGCAGCTCCCATAGTCATCCGTCCACCATCCTCATGGCAGCATCTCTGAATCACTGTCAATGAAAACATTAAGACTACAGAACTGCTAGGGATGGTGGCCCATGTCTTTAATCCCAGGACTCAGGAAGCAGAGACGGGGGGATCTCTATGAGATGGAGGCCAACCTGGTCTACATTTAAAATTCCAGGCTAGCTGGGGCTACAGGGAGTCCATGTCTCAAAATACAAACCAAAACCAAAACCAAGCCAAACCAAAATACTACAGAATTTATTTTTCATTTTTCAATCAATTCAGCACTGTAGCTCAATACATTAGAAGAATGCATGTTATGACACCCATCAGGAACAATAAACAATCAAAAATACACAGAAACCTTGAGACAAATATCATGTGTCAAACTCAAAAGGAAGTTTCAATAAATGAATAAAATATTTCTTTACTTATTTTTCAAGAAAATTTTTAATATAGAAAATATTTCTGTATGAGATTCTATAAAGTATTTCTTCTGAAATATTTGAGCCATTTTTAAAATATCTCCATAGGAATAATGTGGTGAATATTAGGGATTTAAGTAGTAATCAAAGGTGGGTGCATATATACCAAACCTAAACATAGCAAAAATAGCTCAGTTGTCTTTCATATTAATATGACTATTGTTTTTCATGTGGTAAAATAAAAAAAAATTAAGTTATTACTGAGTAATCTCATTTGAACAAAAGATCTGAGCCAATAAGTTAGAATCTATAAACTTAAGAAAACAATAGGAACTGAAGAAATTGCCAGGTGCCGTGGTGCATGCCTGTAAGGCTAGCATTGGGGTGGAAGCAGGAGTATCGGGGGTTCAAGAGCATTGTTGCCAATAAAGCCAGCTTAAGCCAGCCATGAAACACTATCTCAAGAAAAAAATAAATAAACCAAACAACAAAAAGATAATATACTAACTAGAACTAAAAATAAAATTTACTTTCTGAAAATTCTATTTCAATTAGAAATAAAATTTACCTTCTATAGAGGAATCTGAATTGATATAAGCAATGCTTCTCTCCTGTAGCATTTTTGCATTCTCCTGTAAGGCAAAGTTGTTAGTTCACAGGATTTACTATCGTGAAAATATAAACTAAATAACCATAGCAATTTTATGGAAAAGTGGTTTCCCAATACTTTATAAATCAAATATGCCTACCTGTGACCACAGAGTTAAAGAGAATTCTGATAACTGCTTGATTGATGGCATTAATGCAATTAAACAAGAAAAAAAGCATATTATGAAGCCATATACTAAAACTGTAAATCCCCAAAGAAAAGATATTTTTAAGTGTGCTTTCTTGATTCTATGCATCTATGTCAGAATATGCTGAGATGAGGTTTCAAAATTTGGAGGTCCTAGCCTAGATCTACTGAATCAGAACTGTTCAAAGTGAGGGATGAAATCTGTACTTTCCAGCAGGTGTCCATGGTGGCAGATCCATATATTCACTGAAATTTGAGATCTACTACCAAGGGGATACCCAAGTACAGTCTAAGAAAAGTAGAAAATGTTCATTTATCTATATTTATGAAAACAGGGGCTGGCAAGATGGTTCAGCAGTTAAGAGCACTGGCTGTTCTTGCAGAGGGCCTGGATTTGAATCCCAGCACCCACATGGCAGCTAACAACTGTTCATAACTCCAGTTCCAGGGGATGGTGATGCCCTCTTCAGTCCTCTGCAGGCACTGGGTGATATGGGTATACTTACACACATGCAGGCATAACAGTCATACATATAAAATAAAAATACATCATATATATTTATATAAATAATAAAATAAAGAATAAAAAGTCCATTCTATGGGTTGGGGTCCTGGGTTGTATAAAAAGATGAAAGCAAGCAGAGCACAGGCATTCATCTCTCTCAGCTTACAGATAGTGGATATAATGCAACCAGGTGCCTCCACAGAGCTACCATCATGACTTCTATCATGTTGGACTGTTTCTTTGAACTATGGGCCAAAATAAACCTTTTCTGCTTTGAGTTGCTTTTTTGTCAGGTATTTTGTCCCAGCAACAAGAACTGTAACTAATAGAGTTGTCTTGATTATAGAGTCAGAATCTCTATCACAATATTTGCAGTAGAAACTAAGAAAATGCCTTACTAGGTTTTTGTTTGTTTGTTTGACACAGGGTCTCACTGTGTAGCCCTGGATGACCTGGAACTTGTAGTGATTTGCCTGCCTCTGCCTCCTGAGTGCTGTAATTAAAATTGTATGCCCTCACACGCATCCACTTTGGTGCTTTTATAGAAATTATGTTGCTGAATATGATAAAGAATCTTGTATAAAACTAAGACAAATGTTGAAATTGTTTCTAAATCCACATGTGCAGCAATTAATGCAAATTTGTATTTATTATTCTAAATCTTAGATTTGAGCCTTATTTTAATTTCTGAAATTAAAAATATATATTTATGTATGCATGTATTACCAGAAATTACAAACTCTAAAAAAATGACCTTAATAATATTTGGTACATCTAAATTAATGTTCTATTTCCAAATTGCATATTTATAATATTAGTATAAAATTAAAATGTATAATGTAAATATAAACAACAAAGAATAAGTGGTATTGGACAATTAACTATATGAAATTTTGCTTCATATTATTATTTTGCAGTAATGTAAGAGAAAATTAGTCAGGAAGGCACTTTTTTACTCTATACACAGACATATGCTACACTTTAGAGCTTGTAAATAAAATCTGGACTTATAAATGATAAACAGATGTCAGCAAGAAAGCAAGTACTCACATAGCATATCTACCATGACTAAAAATGTGTATGGTCACCTTAAATATGTACGAACCCAAATGTTACCAGTAGAATAGCACACAGAAAAAGAAAGAAATGGGCTCAGGAGAAACGCTTAAAGAATTAAGAACCCATAGACAAAAACCAGTCTTATTTGAAAGAGAGCAAAAGACACTAAGAAATTATAAGGTAAGTTACTCTAATAAAGTAATTCAATTTACAGTATTATAATTTTAGATTTAAAGCACACAACTGTTGTAAAAGTAAAACAAAACACAGCTTGTAGATTCTGATTATTTTCTTAGTTTACTGATTTTTTCACAAAATAAATACAGAAGAAAACTGAAATATTTTGATAATGAATAGTGTTAAGCCCAAGAAGCTATTCTGCTTTGTGAAACTGATGTGAGAATTAAAAAAATATTCTGTCTTAAATTCTCTTGAGTAATTCTCCATTAATTGACCAAGAAAATAATATAAGCCACCTTCCTTGGTATTTACCTCAGCCCATTCCGTTGAACCCAGTAACCCAAACTCTTCTGCATCCCAGCTAGCAAAAATGATAGTTCTCCTAGGTCTCCAGCCTGTAATCATGATAATGTACATAGTTAGGTACACCTGCTATAGATACAGGAAAATTAAGCAAGTCACTTTTGGTCAGCAGCTATCAAAGAAGTGTTAGTTACCTCCACTTATCAGTTTTCCAAAACTTTGGGCAATTTCTTGCAAAACTGCAGTTCCAGTGGTTGGGTCAATACCTCCAAACACCCATGAGTCACGATGACCTCCCAGAATGACATACCTGTCTGAACAAGAAACAGTTCAAAGAACTTCACTCTGCATACATTATAGGTATTTGTCATTTTCATATTTAAATTAATATTTCCCTTGAGTTTTCTCCACAGAAAACAACCAACACTGTAAAGTAAAATATTTTAGATTATCACCTTCTCCCTGAATTTTATAGTTTCAAACAAGTCAGAAAAATATCAGTTATTGATTGGATTTCATCCTCTTAAAAATCTTTGTAAAAACGAAATTTTTTTTTAATTCAATGACTCACCAGGTTCTATAGATCCTCTGATAGTTCCAATTACATTGTAAATTCTT
This sequence comes from Nannospalax galili, assembly GCF_000622305.1. Classification (NCBI taxonomy): domain Eukaryota; kingdom Metazoa; phylum Chordata; class Mammalia; order Rodentia; family Spalacidae; genus Nannospalax; species Nannospalax galili. Next base: position 3,043,894 of record NW_008342003.1, read on the forward strand.
GTGATTTTATTGATGTTATTAACATGCATTCTCACTTTCCTAGAATTTTTAAAAAAAGTTATTTCATGTTGCACATTATCTTTATTATGAACAATTTCAAGGTTCAGAAAATTATACAACAGGACAATAAATTCTCATATCTCTGTCACCTAAAGTCAATAATTTTTAGGTTTATTTGAGCCATTTGCAAAGCATCATGACAATTTATTCCCATATATTTAAGCATGTGCCTTAAAGTCAAATTGTAAAAACCAATATTTTATATTCTTCCTTCCTCATAACTGTATTATTGATACTTATTTCTAACTCAAATTATTCTATTAAATGTCATATTAATTTTTTTAAAAATTTATTATTTTTATTTTATATGTATGAGTGCACTGCCTGCATGTACATAAGTGCACCCATGTTGTGCAGTGCTCACAGAAGTCAGAAGAAGACATCAGATCCCTTGAAACCGTAATTATGGAGAGTTGTTATTTGCCATGCGGTTGCTGGGAACTGAACCTGGGTCCTCAGCAAGAACAGCCAGTGTTCTTAACCACTGAGGCATCTCTTCAGCTTCTTAGGTATTTTTAAAACTTTATAATCTTACCACAAAAGGAAGACAGTTATTTAATAAATTAAAAATATAAGCCTGTTTGAGCATATGTCTTTATAAAGCTATGTACTTCATAATGATGTGTTAATCAATACTAGATCCCATATATGATAGAAGTCCCCTAAGACTATGGAGAGCTAAAAACTTCTGTTGATATTGTAGCTGCTGTGATGTTCATAGTATAATGTATATTTGTGGTGATATATATATATATGCAAACGTATTGTCAGTCATACAAATGTAGAGCAATGCAATTATGTACAATACATACTGTACTTTTATTGTTCACTTGGAGTTTACTATAAGACAAAATGGCATAGTAAGCCAGCAATGGTCTCATTCTTTTGTTTATAGCACCTCTTGATTGCATCAAGAGGCCACATCCAGTGACTGATTAAATCATCTAAGTGTGTATAAGTATACTCTGCTGTTCCAAAAATAATACATTTCTTAAAATATATCTCCCTGATAAGTGACACACAACTATGTTTTGGTACTTCTTGCTGTTCATTAACTTTCTTTTGGACTATGGAAACGATCTATAAGTATATTGCCAAAAATCAGCCTGAGCACTGCCTAAAGAATTTAGCAAATTCTATTGTTAAGTGAGAATTTGGGAAAATGTGTATAGCTACAAAATGAAACTTTCCCAGGCCATTCTTGTTTATTTTGATTTGGGCCTGGATTCAACACTCATTCATGATTAGAATTACCCCACTAAGAAAGTAACAGTAAATTTAAGAAAGCTCAGCCAGACTCCCCCATACCAAATGCCATGCACCTCTTTAAAAAGATTTTCAAAATGTGTATCAGTGTTTTCCCTGAAAGTATGTAAGTGTACCGCTTGCATGAAATAACAAGGAAGATTGGAAGAGTGTGTCAGATCTCCTGGAACTGAAGTTACAGATGGTTGTCAGCTGCAATATGCTTGAAATCAAACCTGGGTCCTCTGAAAGAGTAGTTAGTGCTCTTAATCACCAAGTCGTCTCTCCAGCCCCTGCCATGCATGTTTTATGAATCCCAGAATAACATGGGTAAATACTGATTCAGTTTTTCTCAAGAGGACAAAGAAGGCTTTGTTCATTTTGGAGACAGAGTGACCCATCATTTGTTATTTGTGATTATATTTGAAGGGAGGTACTAATCAGCTGCCAAAGTTCATATAATGGTAAGTGAAGATTCTGCCCTAAAGTCTTTGAAACACACAATCTGTTCATCAGAGTCCCTTCTGTCTTTGTTTCATTTTATTCTTTCACTAGAATATTTTATATCTCTTTGTAGAGCCAGAAACCAACATGAAAAAACATAATAGTGACACAAATAATTCACAATGGAGTGTGATTTAGTATACATTCACTTAAAAGACTTCCCAATATAGACGGAAGCCAGCTTTGTTGCTATCATGTCCATTGTGACAATAATAATGAGCTGATTAATTTTACATCTATTTGAACATTCCTTTGAACCAGTTTTAACACCATACCTGGCTTCTTTGTTAAATAATAAGTTTAATGAAATCTACAGTACCTGCTCATTTCATGTCTGTTCTACAATCATCCTTTTAAATTATCCTTTTCAGCTTGGAGGTTTCTCTAAGATGTACCAGAGTTTCATCTTGCAGAATTAATATGGGCAGTAAAAATCCATTTTCCACACCTTTTAGATATCTATATATCTAGTTTCAATTTTTCTCTACAGACTTTGTGTTTTATTTATATTTCCATTTTGCTTAGGGTAGAACAAGTTATTCTTAACTGATGCCAGCAATATGGGAACTTGGCTTTATGTCTTGCCATTTGATAGTCTCTCTAAATAGATTAATAAATTATCAGAATTTCTGTGAGGTGAAAGAGAAAAGAGAATCTTTTAGGATTTTCAGTGCTATTAATGATTGTATATCTGTTCATTTTGAACACAAATCACCATGATGAAAGAGAATAATTTTTGAATATCGAAACCCTAGACACAAAACTTCTTATGCTTTTTGAGTTTACCCACCCCCCTCCGCGCGCACACACACACACACACACACACACACACACACACACTTTTTTGTTTTGTTTTGTTTTATTGAAACAGGGTCTCCCTGTAGCTCCAGTTGGCCTGGAACTCATTATGTAGACCAGGCTGACCTCAAACTCATAAAGATCTGCCTGTCTCTGCCTCCCAAGTGCTGGGACTACAGGCATGTACCACCACACCCAGCTACTCTCCCTTTCAAAAGAACATTTATTTTATTTTTACTTACATGTATGTGTGTGTGTGTATGTTCATGTGTGTGCAGGTGCCCATGGAGGCCAGAAGAGGGTATTAGATCCCCTAGATCCAGAGTAACAGGCAATTGTGAGCCAACTGATTTGGGTACTGGGATCCAAACTCCAGGTCTCATGATAGAGGAGCAAGTGCTCTGCTCTTAACCATCATCTTTACAGTCCCCTGAGTTCACTCTTAAATTCAGACAAATTATAGAACTAAACTTTTGTATTTTCCCCATGTCTGTTTGCTTCTGCTTGTACATAAAAAAAGCCTTTATCTATCCTATCCTTTCCTTCCTCTGAAGAGTATAAGTAAATTCAATGTTTCTTAAATCAAAGGAATTCTGTTTTGATTGAGTTATGAAGATAAATAAGTTCTTTGGTAAACTGAATATTCTAAAGCTCCTATTAAAATAAGGAAACTGAACTTCTGCTTTAACTATTTTGAAACAAAACAAATTTTAGGAACAAAACCATATGCTAAACATCAAAGTTCACATAGTTAAGGTAAACCACTAGCAAACTAGACTGAAATTTTTTAGTTTAATAGAAAATAGCTACAGTTTTCTGATTTATCAGACAAAGTCTTTCAGGTAAATAAAACTTTTTGAAGTTCAGACCATTTCCTACCTTCTCTCACACAGTGGAAAACTCTTTCTGTAAGGCTCAGCTCAGCTGACACACATGACCACTCCTCTATAATCCTGTGTTAATGTATTCAAAACTTCACACAGTAGAAATCTCACTGTAAGGCTCTGCTCAGCAAACATAAGATCATTCCTCTCCAATAGTGTGTTAATGCATTAAAATAATACAAATTATTACAATATCTCTATTAAGGCTTGTAATACCTAGTATGTTTTTCCCATTTTAAGTCACTTAACCCACAGAGTAAATGATAAATAGCTGACAGTTCCTTTCTCTCTGCTTCTTTACCTTCTTCCATTTTAAATGTTAATGAAAAACCGATTTAAAACTTGAGTTGAAAATGGAACTTTAAAAAAAAACAAAGCTTGAAATTTATAAGCCTATAACACAAAAATAGTAATTGTTAAACTAATATTAATGATGTCACCACTGGAAGAATTCAATAGTTCTTTCTGTAATTGCTTCTGAGGTGATTGACTCAAAATAATCAGATGTTCACTAGTAACAAAGATAAAGGAAAGAAAAACCCTTAACCTGGAAGAATATTTTTCTTAACATTTTCCTGATACAACAGAAAACTTTCCCTGGATATTAAACTATCAAAAAATTACCTGGAATAGTCACTTCCTATAAAGCCAGGTCCAATATTGTAACTAACATTTAGAGTTCCCTTCCAGCTCTCATCTGGTGGAGCAGTTCCTCCCAAGTGGCTATCAAGAAAAAATTAAACAGCAGAAAAAGGTTGATCATCACTTCCCAAAAAGAAATCATGAGTTTGATGGTGAGGTAATATATCATTGAATATGTAAGAACTATTTACAGAACAGACTCTCAAAAATCCCTAGAATTGTGGAGTTTGCATTATTAACAGAGTTATAGCCTAGACAAATAGGAAACATATAACATGTTAGTTATAGAGGTGAGGAGGAAAAAAACCCTGATGGTGGGTGGGAGGCAATAGCCTCCTCATGCTTGATCTTAGTTATGCAGTTGGAGAAGCAGGAAGTCCAAGACGTCTAAAGAAGAGCAAATTCATAACTGTGTTAAGAAGAAATTAAGTTTTAAAGAAACTACTGATTAGGAGGCCCCCATAAAGCAATTATTAAGTTGGTCTCATACAGACATTTAGAAAATGGAAGTTGGAAGATACATAATGAAATATTGAATACAATAATGACAAACATTAACTGAATGGTCACCATATTCTAGACAATGCTCATTGCTGTGGTTTGGAGAGAAGTATTATTGTCCTCATTTTACAGATAAGGAAGTTGAATTATACAGTCATTATGTAACTGGTCCAAGGTCACATATTTAGTGGCCAGAATGATCACATTTGGGGGGGGTCTTCTTGAAACAGGGTTTCCCTGTATTCCCAGCTGACCTGGAACTCACTATGTAGACCAAGCTGGCCTTGAACTCACAGAGACATGCCTGCCTCTGCCTCCCAAGTGCTAGGACTACAGGTATGTGCCACCATGCTCAACTAGAATGATTACATTTTTATACCATAGATAAATAAATAATGAAGGAAATCCAAGTGCTATATCACAAATCAATGTTCATTTTTATCTTTGGACAAAGTCTTGCATATGAGAATTTCATCTGTGGCTTACAGGTCAGAAACTGGACATGCTGAAACAAAATATCTTATTCTCATATCCAGCTAAAAGACTATACCTTAATAATATCTCTGCATCATTATATCCAATAGGATGTACAGGTATGCTGGGAATCCCAACTCCTTCTTCAACATTAAGTCTGAAGGTGTACTCTGAAATAATTCAGCACATACATGAAAACAATTGAAGAATATGAGCAAGAGCAGCATCATGCAGGAATTTCTTCTATTAAAGACTTGTTATATATTTGCAATTACAGAAAAATTAAAAGTTACCAAAAAGTCAAACTGTTGCTTAATTAAATTTTCCTACTGGACTCAACAGTAAAAATTAAGTTATTTACATTTTAAGGTAAAATCAATCATAAAGATTATAGATTCTCAAACAGTTATAGACATGTTAAAGAATTCTCTTAAATTTTATGAGAATATTTTATTTCTCAAAAGACATGATGAATTGTTATTAAACTCCAATGAACTGTTTGCTTGGAAAATGTGTCTAAATATTGGACAAATGATTGGAAAAAAATAAAGTGCTTATGAGATTTTGAAAATTAATGACAATATTTATCCAAATAGTAATATAAAATATTCTTCAAAACAAGATTGGAAAGTAATGCCAGGTTTACCATCTCTTTTGTTTAATTATCAGCAAGATCAACTAAAAGGGACAACCTTCACATTCATGTCTGAACCAGTTTAAAAATGATAAGACATATGGGGCTGGAGAACTGACATAGTGGTTAAGAGTCCTGTCTGTTCTTGCAGAAGACCTGAGTTTGGTTCTTAGTACCTACATGGTGGCTAACAATCATCTGTAACTCCAGGTCCAGGGAATATGATGTCTTCTTCTGGCCTCCATGGGTACTGTATACATGTAGTGCACTTACACATGCAGGCAAAACATTCATACACATAAAATTTTAAACATAAATAAAAATAAGACATATGAAACAACAGTCCCAACATGCATTTTTTCTTATTATTTAAGTATCTTCATAAATACTTATTGAAACAAAAAGTTCAGCAATATAATTAGATAAAAATTCAGCAAATATACTAACTTGACTGGGCTGACACTTATGGAATGCACATTGTTCTCAAGAATATATGGAATATATATTAAATAGACTATATTATGGGCCATAAAATATGTTGTATTAAATGTAAAAGTCATACAATATACATAGCTTGACCACAGTTGAACTAAATTAGAAATTGATATTGGAAAGATACCTTGAAAATGCTTGACTAGTTAAAAGTCAAACTCCATATTTATAAATAAATCATAGGTCAATACTGAAGTGAAAATATAAATTACAAAGAATGTATAACAAAAAATAATATGTCAAAAGTTGTAGGGTACAGTTAAAGCAGTGACTAGAATAATCAAAGCATTAAAATACCTATTTAGCCCTAAAGACCTTTTGAAAATGTCATATGGAAATCTATATCTGTAGAAGCCTCCTAAAATATACTGATATACAAAGATAAAAATAGTTCAACTAGAGCTACCCTACAACAGGTAACAATACCCCTACTACACCAGAGACTAAGACATAAAAAGCCCAGAGCCAGGAATGGTTTACTTCTTCTGGAATTGTTAGCTAGTGAGGTCCTATAGGCCTCCAAATACTACAAGCTATTGCTGTTGCTTTAGTTTACCATTCAGAACATGATGGTAAGACCATATTGCTGAAAACACCACATTCTTGAATCATAGAGTGAGGAGAAATCAAGCTGGTATTGACCTGGAAGCACTAGCCTTCACAATGCTGGATAATTGCTATTCACTCTACCAGAGGAGAAAATAATTTTTTAAAAAAAAATTTTTTTGAAGTTGGATGGGGAGGAAAGTTGGGTTGGATATGAGAGGAGATGGGGCATTTAGGTTTGAAAAGTGAATTCACAAAAGAGAGGGGCTGCAGATGGCTCAGTAGTTAAGAGCACTGGCTGCTCTTGCAGAGGACCAAGGTTCAATTCCCATCATCCACATGCTGGCTAACAACTGCCCATTACTCCAGTTCCAGGGGATCCAATGCCCTCTTCTGACATTTGCAGGCATGTTGAATAACACTGAATGCAAACTATGAAAGCCAGATGAGCCTGGACCAAAATATTGCCGGTTTCAAATGACAACAGATGTCAACCAAGAATACTTTACCCAGCAAAACTGTCTATTAGAGTTGAAGGGAAAAGAAATTTCTTCCATGACATGAATAGGTTGAAAAAATTCATGTCCACCAAATCAGCCCTTCAGAAAATACTTGAAGCAATACAAAGGACTGACCAAAGGAACAACTACACTCAAGAGGCAACAGAAAGAAACTAAATGGAGGTATAACTGAGGAAACACAAAATTAGACCAGGAATGCAAACAGAAACTGAAATGATGGTAACCAATACATGTCTTTCAATAATAACTTTAAATATCAATGGCCTGAACTCCCAAGTCAAAAGACAAAGGCTAATTGAATGGATTAAGAAACAAAATTCACCTTTTTTCTTGTCTGCAAGAAACTCATCTCACCTTCAAGGATAAGCACTACCTTATGATGAAAGGATGGGAAAAAATATTCCAAGCAAATTACACTAAGAAACAAGCAGGGGTTACAATTCTAATATCAGACAAAATAGACTTTAAACTAAAACTATTCAGAAGCGATAAAGAGGGTCACTTCATTCTGATCAATGGAACAACTGACCAAGAAGACACTACAATCATGAACATAGATCACCAAACTCTGATTCACCTAATTTCATAAAAAACAGTACTACAGCACTTTAAGACACAGATTAACCCCAACTCAATAATAGTAGGTGACTTCCGTATCTCACTGTCTCCAATAGACAGGACAACCATAAAAAGAATAGAGAGATATTTGAATTAAATGATACTATGCAACAAATGAACCTAACAGATATCTACCAAATGTTTTACCTGAACACGAAAGAATACACTTTCTATTTAGCATCCCATGGAACTTTCTCTAAAATTGACCACATTCAGGACACAAAAGAAACCTCAATGAATATTAAAAAAATCAAAATAATTCCATTCATTCCATCAGATCACAATGCAATAAAGGTTACAATCAACACCAAAAGAAGCCCTAATCACCACATGAACACATGGAGATTAAACAACACACTCCTGAATGATGAGTGGGTCAAAAGAGAAATTAAGCAAGAAATAAAAGTATTCCTAGAATTAAATGAAAAGGATAATACAACACGACAAAACCTCTGGACACACTGAAAGTGGTCCTTAGAGGGAAGTTTATAGCTCTAAGTGCCTACATCAAAAAACCGGAAAGAACACAAACAAATGCCTTAACATTGCAACTCAACACACTTGAAAAGCAACAGCAAACGAAACCCAAACCCAGCAGACAAGAAGAAATAACAAAAATCAGGGCAGAAATTAATGAAACTGAAACAAAGAAAACAATATAAAGAATCAACAATTCCAAGAGTTGGCTCTTTGAAAAGATAAACAAGATTGATAGACTGCTAGCCCAGTTAAACAAAAGAAAGAAAGAGCACCTGCAAATCAACAAATTCAGAGATGAAAGGGGAAACATAACAACAGACACCAGAAAGATACAGAACATTAAAAGGAATACTTTAAAAACCCATATGCTACTAAATTTGAAAATCTAAAAGAAATGGATGGATATCGAACAGCATGGGAACCACTAAACCAAAAAGAGATTAAAAGCTTAAACAGACACATAACACAAAAAGAAATTGAAACAGTAATACAAAACCTTCTGACTAAAAAAAGCCCAGGACCAGATGGATTTACAACAGAATTCTGTCAGACATTTAAAGAAGATCTGCGTCCAATACTACTTAATTTATTCAAAAAAATAGAAATGGAGGGAGAACTTCCAAATTTCTTCTATGAAGCCAGCATCACTCTCATACCAAAGCCAGGTAAAGACACAACCAAAAAAGAAAACTGTAGACCCATATCCTTAATGAACATAGATGCAAAAATTATCAGCAAGATACTTACAAACCACACACAGACACACATCAAAAAGATCATACACCATGATCAAGTTGGCTTTATCCCAGAGATGCAGGGATGGTTCAATATACATAAGTCAATAAACATCATAAATCATAGAAA
>NW_008342003.1:3053669-3054810 GCF_000622305.1 Nannospalax galili
TGACCATCCTTCCAAGAGTTGTATATAGATTCAATGCAATGCCAATCAAAATCCCCATGACATTTTTCACAGAATTGGAAAAAACTATCCTAAGATTCATATGGAAGCACAAAAGACCTCAGTTAGCAAAAGCAACCCTGAGCGACTATGAGCAATGCCAAGGGGATTACTATACCAGATTTGAAGCTGTATTACAGAGCTATAGCCATAAAAACAACATGGTACTGGCACAAAAATAGACCCATACATCAATGGAACAAAATTGAAGACCCAAATATGAGTAAACACAATTTCAGCCAACTGATATTTGACAAAGGGGCCAAGAATATTCACTGGAGGAAAGACAGCATGATGCTGGCAATGGTGCTGGCAAAACTGGATCTCCACCTGTAGAAGAATGAAACTAGATCCTCATCTTTCACCTTGTACAAATGTCATCTCCAAATGGATCAAAGACCTCTGTGTGAAACCTCAAACTGAAACTGTTAGAAGAACACATAGATAGTACCCTATAAGATATAGGCATAGGAAAGGATTTTCTAAACTGGACACCAATTGCTCTGAAACAAGGGCAAGAATTAACAAATGGGAACTCATTAAACTAAAAAGCTTCTGTACATCAAGGGAGACAACCAAGGAAGCAAACAGAAATCCCACAGAATGGGAGAAAATCTTCACCAGCAACACATCTGACAGAGGTTTAATAACCAGAATTTATAACAAACACAAAAAAAACAGAGAACCAAGACAAGAAGCAACCCATTTAAAAGATGGGATAAGGAGCTGAACAGAGAGTTCTCAAAAGAAGAACTAAACATGGCTGTGAAACATCATAAAAGGTGTTCAATATCACTAATAATTAGGGAAATGCAAATTAAAACCACTGTAAGATTTCACCTTACCCCAGTCAGACTGGCTAAGATCAAGGAAACAAATGATACCAAATGTTGGAGAGGATGTGGGGAAAGGGAAAACACTAATCCACTGCTGGTGAGTTTGCAAACTTGTTCAACCCCTATGGAGAACAGTGTGGAGAACTCTTAAAAAAAACTACAAATGAACCTCCTTGGCATATACCCAAAGAACTCATCCTATTGCAGAAACTCTTGTACATCCATGTTTGTTGCTGCTCTTTTCACAA
>NW_008342003.1:3055546-3055912 GCF_000622305.1 Nannospalax galili
CATAAGATGGACTTGAACCAGTGTCCAGTCTATAAAGAGGAGGGTCAACACAGAGGAATCATTTCCTCCATGCTTCCAAGCAAAGCCAACCACGGTCAAGGAGGACCTTTGACTTTTTTTCACATAGGCAGAACTGGTAAAAGAAAGGATCCAGGGGCTCCTCCCAAGCCCATGTGACCCCTGAGGACCAGATCCTCAAATGACCTTAAGAGTAAAATTAAATCAGTTTATCTGTACCAACTGTATGGCCTTAAACACCCAAAATGAAAGTATAACCAAAGATTAAATGGGCCAATATAATTTCATAAGAGTGCCTATGTATAGCTAAAGGCTACATAACAAGCAACAATGCCAGACAAGCAATAC
>NW_008342003.1:3056994-3060778 GCF_000622305.1 Nannospalax galili
AACCTTCTCCACAATCTACCATCTACTGAATATTCCACCCAAGCACCAAAGAATATACTTTCTATTCAGTGCCCCATGGAACCTCAACAAATACAAAAAGATTGAAATAATTCCATGCATTCTATCAGACCACAATGCAATAAAGCTTACAATCAACACCAGAAGAAGCCCAGGTCACCACATGAACAAATGGAGATTAAACAACACACTCCTGAATGACGAATGGGTCAAAGGAGAAATTAAGAAAGAAATAAAAGTATTCCTGGAACTAAATGAAAAGAACGATACAACACGACAAAAACCTCTGGGACACTTTAAAAGCAGCCCTAAGAAGGGAGTTTACATCTCTAAGTGCCTACATTTAAAAATCAGATAGAACACAAGTAAATGACATAACATTGCAACTCAAGACAATTTAAAACAACAATAAGCAGTCAATTTAAAAGCAGTCAAGAAAAAATAACAAAAATCAGAGAAGAAATTAATGAAATAGAAACAAAGAAAACAATACCAAAGAATCAACAAATCTAAGAGTTGGTTCTTTGAAAAGATAAACAAGATAGATAGACCCTTAGTCCAGTTAACCAAAAGAAATAACAAATCCAAATCAATAAAATCAGAGATTAAAGAGGAAACATTACAATAAACAACAAAAGGATCCAGAATATAAGGGACTACTTTAAATAAACAAATAAACAAGATAGATAGACCCTTAGTCCAGTTAACCAAAAGAAATAACAAATCCAAATCAATAAAATCAGAGATTAAAGAGGAAACATTACAATAAACAACAAAAGGATCCAGAATATAAGGGACTACTTTAAAAACATATAACCTATTAAATTTGAAAACCTAAAAGAAATGGATGAATATCTAAAATCATGGAAACCACCAAAGATAAACCAAGAAGAGATCAACACTTTAAACAGACCTATAAAATATAAGGAAGTTGAAACAGTAATACCAAACCTCCTGACTAAAAATGTCCAGGAACAGATGGATTCACAGCAGAATTCTACCAGACATTTAAAGAAGACCTACAATTAGTAAGACTTAAATTATTCAAAAAGGGCACAACCCACTAGCCTCTCTCCTGGGTAAGTCCAGTGCCTTGACTCCCCCACCCTCATTCACCATTCCACCTCCCCCACCCCATCTCTCCTCCTTGCCTCAGTACTGGCCCAATTCTTGTCTTGGCACCCCAGACACTGGGCTGACCTCTCAGCCCAGAGCCACCACTGCTTCCTGATCCTTTGCATCCAGACCAACCCAGTTCCTTCTAAAGGTCCCCAGGAGCCCTCTGGGCCTGGTCCAGTGAACCAATGAATCTAAGAGCTGGTTCTTTAAAAAAATAAACAAGATAGATAGACCCTTAGTCCAGTTAACCAAAAGAAAGAAAGAACAAATATAAAGCAATAAAATCAGAGATTAAAGAAGAAACATTATAATAAGCTCCCTCTGCTTCCCTGGGTGGCACCACCATCAGCTGCCTGAGACCAGCCTTTTCCTGGGCACTGCTCCCAGGCCAGTCCAGCCCCCAAATTCCTGAGGACAGCATCTTTCCTGGAGGGATCCAGATCTCAGGAGAAAGCCTGAGAACATCTGATCCTCATCTGACTTGGGCCTCTGTGGGAACTCCTGAAGATGAAAACAATTTGGCCACTCCAATATAAAATCAAAAGAGAGAACCTGAAGCCTAGAAAAACCAGCTTTTCATGCCCAACGAGTAAACCACAAAATCACATAAAGCTTACAAAGAGAATCAGACCTAAACTTGAAGGCGTGAGTCTCACACAAGAATCAGAAACTACAAAAGAAATTCACATGTCAAAGTCACAGAGAAAAAATAATAACATGAAAAACCAAAATAACATATCCGCAATAAAAACTTAATAGTCCTGTAGAGGAATACAATGAGAACCCCCTAGAGATAACAGGACATGGATCTCAAAAGAATAATTATAAACATGATAAAAGAATTCAGTGGATTTAAAGAACACACAAAGAACTAAAGGAAAATAGGGATAAACTTCTGAATGAATTCAGAAAAGAATTAGAAATATTGAAGACTACTCAGGTTGAAATGAAGAAGAAGGGAAACACTCAGTAAGCCAATTAGAAATGACAGGAGGAAGCCTCACCAATAGGATAAATGAAACGGAAGACAGATTATCAAGACTGGAAAATAAACGGGAGGAACTAGACCACTCAAGCAAAGATTATGAAAAATTTAAGAAAACACAAGAATGGAACATACAGGAAATGTGTGACACCATAAAAAGACCAAACTCACAAATCATGGCATACAGAAAGGAGAAGAATCTCAAGATAATGGACCAAATCTTCAACAGAACTGTAGAAGAAAATTTCCCAAAATTAAAGACATGCCCATACACATACAAGAAGCATATAGAACACCAAAGACACAGGACCAGCAAAAAAAAAAAAACTTCCCCACAGCACATCATAGTAAAAACACTAAAAATACAAAAGAGACAATACTGAAAGCTGAAAAAGAAAAACAACAAGTCACATATAAAGGAAAACCCATCAGGATGACAGGTGACTGTTCAGTGCAAACTGTGAAAGCCAGAAGAGCCTGGACCAAAGTATTCCCAGTTTTAAATGACCACAGATGCCAACCCAGATTACTATATCCAGCCAAAATGTCTATTATAGTTGAAGGGGAAAAAAATCTTCCATTACATGAATATGCTGAAAGAATTCATATCCACAAAACCAGCCCTTCAGAGAGTTCTGGAAGCAATACAAAGAGCTGAGGAAGGGAATGACTATACCCACGGGGTTGCGGAAATAAATTCAATGAAGGCATATAACTGTGGAAAAGCACAGCTATATAAACAATGTGAAGAGAAATAAAAATGACAGGATTCAATACACATCTTTCATTAATAACTTTAAATATCAATGGACTGAACTCCCCAGTCAAAAGACACAGACTAGGTGAACGGATTAAGGAACAAAACCCATCTTTTTTCTGTGTGCAAGAAACTCATCTCACTTCAAGGACAGGCACTCCCTTAGGTGAAAGGATGGAAAAAAAAATATACCAAGCAAATGGTACTAAGAAAAAAGCAGGGCATTGCAATTCTAATATCTGACAAAATAGACTTTAAACTAAAACTAATCAGAAGGGATAAAGAGGGCCACCTCATTCTGATCAAAGGAATAATTGACCAAGAAGATATTACAAACATGAGCATGTATTCACCAAACTCTGGTGCACCGAACTTCATAAAAACAGTCAGAACTTGAAGACCCAGATTAATCCCAACTCATTAACAGTAGGGGACTTCAATGCCCGACTGTCTCCATTAGATAGGTCAACAGGGCAGAGAGTTAACAGAGAGACATCTGAATTAAACAATACCATACATCAAATGGACCTAACAGACATCTAGCGAATATTCTAACCAAGCACCAAAGGATATACTTTCTATTCAGCACCCCATGGAACATTCTCCAAAATCTACCATATACTGGGGCACAAAACAAATCTCAACAAATACAAAGAGATTGAAATAATTCCATGCATTCTATCAGACCACAATACAATAAAGCTTACAATCAACACCTGAAGAAGCCCTAGTAACCATATGAACACATGGAGATTAAACAACACACACCTGAATGATGAATGGGTCAAAAGAGAAATTAAGAAAGAAATAAAAGTATTCCTGGAATTAAAAGAAAAGGACAATACAACACAACAAAACCTCTGGGACACGCTGAAAGTGGTTCCTAGAGGGGAGTTTATAGCTCT
>NW_008342003.1:3061021-3061248 GCF_000622305.1 Nannospalax galili
AAAAATCATAGATGAAAGGGGAAACATCAGAATAGACACCCAAAAGATCCAGACCATTATAAGGAAATATTTTAAAAACCTATATGCTGCTAATATTGAAAACCTAAAAGAAATGGACAGGTATCTAAAGGCATGGGAACCACAAAAACTAAACCAAGAAGAGATTAACAGCTTAAACAGACCCATAACACAAAAAGAAATTGAAACAGTAATACAAAACCTCCCGA
>NW_008342003.1:3061323-3061564 GCF_000622305.1 Nannospalax galili
AACCAATACTGCTCAAATTATTCAAAAAGATAGAAATGGAGGGAGAACTCCAAAATTCCTTCTATGAAACCAGTATCACTCTAATACCAAAGCCAGGTAAAGATACAACCAAAAAAGAAAACTATAGACCCATATCATTAATGAACATAGATGCAAATATTCTCAAAAAGATCACTTGCAAACCACATAAAGACACACATCAAAGAGATCATCCACCATGATCAAGTTGGCTTTATTCCAG
>NW_008342003.1:3061623-3063570 GCF_000622305.1 Nannospalax galili
CAAAGACAAGAACCACATGGTCATCTCAATAGATGCAGAGAAGGCCATTGACAAAATTCAACATGCATTTATGTCCAAAGTCCTAGAGGGAATTGGACTGGAGGGAACATACCTCAACATAATTAAAGTCATATACAACAACCCCACAGCCAACATCATTCTAAATGGAGAAAAACTAGAAGCATTCCCATTTAATTCAGGAACCAGACAAGGCTGTCTGCTATCTACACTCCTCTTTAACACAGTGCTTGAAACTCTTGGAAGAGCAATAAGACAAGAGCAGGAGATTAAAGGAGTAATAATTCGAAAAGAAGAGATCAAATTATCCCTTTTTGCAGATACGAATATTATATCTAAGAGATGCCAAAAATTCCACCAGAAAACTCCTAGAAATTATTAACACGTTCAGGAAAGTGGCAGATTACAAAATTGATCTACAAAAGTCTGTAACCTTTCTGTATACCAATAACAAGCAATCAGAGAAAGAGTACATGGAATCACTCCGCTTCACAATAGTTACAAAAAAATAAAATATCTTGGAATAAACCTGACCAAAGACATTAAAGATCTCTACAATGAAAATTTTAAATCTTTAAAGAAAGAGATTGTGGAAGACATCAGAAGATAGAAGGACCTTCCACACTCATGGATATGAAGAATTAATATCATAAAAATGACCATCCTTCCAAAAGCCATTTATAAATTCAATGCAATGCCAATCAAAATCCCCATGACATTTTTCACAGAATTGGAAAAAAACATACAAGATTCATATGGAAGTATAAAAGACCTCGAATAGTGAAAGCAAGCCTGAGCACTAAGAGCAATGCCAGGTGGATTGCTAAACCATATTTTAAACTGTATTACAGAGCTATAGTCATAAAAACAACATGGTACTGGCACAAAAACAGACCCATAGACCAATGGAACAAACTTGAAGACCCAAACATGAGTATTTCAGCCACCTGATATTTGGCAAAGGGGCCAAGAACATTCACGGGATGGAAAGACAGCATCTTCAGCAAATGGTGCTGGCAAAACTGGATCTCCACCTACAGAAGAATTAAACTAAACCCCAATCTTTCACCATGCACAAAAGTCAATCTGAAATGGATCAAAGACCTCAATGCAAAGCCTGAATCTCTGAAACTGTTAGAAGAAAACACTGGCAAAAACCAACAAGATATAGGTGTAGGAAAGGATTTTCTAAACCAGACATCAACTGCCCAGGAAACAAGGTCAGGAATCAACATTAAACTAAAAAGCTTCTGTACATCAAAGGAGGAAACCAGGGAAGTGAAGAGAAAACCCACAGAATGGGAGAAAATCTTCATAGCAACACATCTGACAGAGGTTTAACATCTAGAATATATAACAAAGTCAAAAAACAAAGAATCAGTAAAGGAATTAACCCAATTAAAAGATAGGCTAAGGAGCTGAACAGAGAGTTCTCAAAAGAAGAAATAAAGATGGCTAACAAACCTCTTAAAAGATGTTCAACATCATTAGTAATTAGGGAAATGCAAATTAAAACCACTTTAAGATTTCATCTTATCCCAGTCAGACTGGCTAAGATCAAAAGAACAAATGATACCAAATGTTGGAGAAGATTTGGGGAAAGAGGAATGCTGATCCACTGCTGGTGGGGCTGCAATCTTGTTCAACCCCTATGAAAAACAGTGTGGAGAACTCTTAAAAAACTACAAATGAACCTACCATTTGACCCAGTTATACCACTCTTTGGCATTTACCCAAAGAATTCATCCTATTGCAGAGACAGTTGTACATCCATGTTTATTGCTGCTCTTTTCACAATAGCTAAGAGATGGAAGCAACCTAAGTGTCCCTCAATTGACTAGTGGATAATGACAATGTGGTTCATTTATACGATGGAGTTTTACTCAGCAATAAAGAAAGATGAAATTATGAAATTTGCAGGTAAATGGA
>NW_008342003.1:3063596-3102044 GCF_000622305.1 Nannospalax galili
TGAAGTAACACAGACTGGATGTGGATCCTAGCACCAAATCCTGATAAGTGATTATGTATCCAGACATAACTAAATGAACCAGGATAATGAAAACAAACCAGGGAGGTAAAAGAAAAGAAAGAACCTGAAAGAGAAGAACAGTAGGAAACAGGCCTTAATAAGGGAGATAGGGATAAAAATTGGGTTAGTTTAAGGGAGGGGGGAGGGAAGGGTATACAAGGAACCTAGGGGATAAAGGGAAAGAAGGAGCTCAAGCGAGGTAGGACCATAGGAGAAGGGTATTAGTAAGGGAGAAATGGGAAAAATTGGGGCACCTTAATTGGGGAAACCATGATGAATGGGTTAGACAATGTGAGAGATAAATAATGCCTAGCTAGTTTTAAAAACCAGAGGGAACCATATTAGTCCAACAACCTACTGATAAATTATACATAGCAGATCAAGAAATATGTCTGGTCATGGTTTATCTGAGAACAATTGGTCTTTGCCCAAGCTTTTTCTACATGGCGCATGGTAATTAAAAGTACCAGACTTGTGGAACTAACCTTCTTGGATATTTAACAGACATACTTTGAGGCCTATAATAATTTGGTCAGAGGGACATAAAGGACAGTTTTTGATCCTTGCCCTCCTGGGTCGACTAGTTCCAGGGGACTATGAGCATCTCTCAAAATGTCCTGTAACTGTGGTGAGTCACCTGTCCTCTTGATCAAGGGGGCCGTGGATACCCCACAGGATGAACTTGAACCAGTGTCCAGTCTACAAAGAAGAAGGAATCATTTCCTACATGCTTCCAAGCAAAGCCAGCCATGGTCGAGCAGGACCTTTGACTTTTATTCACATAGGCACAACTGGTAAAAGGAAGGATCCAGGGGCTCCTCCCAAGCCCATGTGACCCCTGAGGAACAGATCCTCAAACGGCCTTAAGAGAAAAATAAATTGGTTTATCTGAGCCAACTGTATGGCCTTAAACACCCAAAAGGAAAGTATAACCAATGATTAAAGAAGCCAATATAATTTCTCAAGAGTCCATATGCATAGCTAAAGGCTACATAACAAGAAACAATGCCAGATAGGAGATAACTTCTTTTGAGTTGTTGGCTAGGGTGGCCCAAGATAGTAACCCAGCATAAAACTGGGAAAATGAACAACAGACCCCAATCTTATCTAAAGGCATAATGACAACTGATTGCTGCTAGAAGAGGAACATCTGACCTTCCTAAAACAAAGACCTCTAGATAGGCTGACTAGTTTCACCGGATGGACAAGTACTGGAGAAAGGCTGGGGGTGCCGACACCACAGTGGACAGTAGCAGGGAAGACAGAGTAAAAGGGCTCTAGGTGGGGGAGAGGGCTATGGGAGGGTTCCATCTGGGAAGTGGGTATATAGATGAATAAGATTGTCTGGGCTGTTCTGTGTGATACACACACATACAAAATCAACAAATTTTTAAAAATGAGTTATAATTGAGGAGGAAACATAAAAATGCATGTCATATAAAGTAGTAGAGGTGATAAACATTACCAATGAAATCTACCCAATGACTTTATATCCATACACAGGTGCCAAGGATTCGAGTGCAACTGACCATGACTAGTAATAATCAGACACATACAGATTAGCCATGCATGCGCCAACACCTAAGTGTTATTAGGAAAAACAATGTGTATTTCTGTAAGAAACAGTATATTTTAAAATGAAATAGAGACCTCTTCTAAAGGTTAAAAACTCATTCAATTTTATGTCTTACAGGGTTTATACTGAGTTCAATATTGTAGAACTGAATTAATTCAACTGTGAACCTAAAAATTTTATAGCCACTTTTGAAAGAGATGTATCTTTGCTCTGGAAATTGCTACTTGCTACTGAGAAGCTGTAATGAAATGCTTCTTCTAAAAAATTGAAAATATATATTAAATAAAAAATAAATAAAGAACCAACTCCTAAGTGTTGTTCTTTGGCACATAGCCATGTGCACTCACAATAAATTAAAAAATGCAAAAAAAAGTATTCAAAAAGACAGAAACAGAGGAAGACTGGAGGGAACATAATTCAACATAATTAAAGCTATATACAACAAACCCATGACCAACATCATTCTAAATGAACAAAAACCTGAAGTATTCCCATTAAAATCAATAACTGGGCAAGGCTGTCCACTATCTCCACTCCTTTTTAATATAGTGTTTGAAACTCTTGCTGGAACAATAAGACAAGAGAAATAAATTAAAGGAGTACTTATTGGAAAAGAGGATATCAAATTATCCTTATTTACAGATGATATGATATTATACCTGAGATCCCAAAAATTCCAACAGAGAACTCCTGGAAATTAGTAACTCTTTCAGCAAAGTGTCAGAATACAAAAAAATCAATCTGAAAATCAGTAGCCTTTCTATATACCAATAACAAACAATCAGAGAAAGAGTACATGGAAACCTTCCCATTCACAACAGCCTCAAAAAAATATCTAGGAATAAACTTGACCAAAGACATTAAAAATCTCTTCAATGAAAAATTTAAACCATTAAAGAAAGAAATAAAAGAAGACACCAGGAGATGGGAGGACCTCCCATTTTCATGGATTGGAAGAATTAATATTGTTAAAATGACCATCCTATCAAAGCAATCTACAGATTCACTGCAATCCCAATCAAAATTCCCATGACATTCTTCACTGAATTAGAAAATAAAATCCTAAAATTCATATAGATTCATGAAAGACCCTAGATAGCCAAAGCAATCCTGAACACAAAAAGCAATTCTGTGAGATTACCATACCATATCTCAAACTATATTACAGAGCTACAATCATAAAAACAGCATGGTACTGGCACAAAAACAGACATATCAATGGAACATAATTGAAGATCTAAACATGAGTACATGCAATTTCAGCCACTTGATGTGTGACAAAGGTGCCAAAAACACATGGAGGAAAGACAGCATCTTCATCAACTGTTGCTGGCAAATGGATCTCCACCTGTAGAAAAATGAAACTAGACCCTTATCTTTCACCTTGCACAAAACTCAACTATCAAATACTTCAATGTGAAGCCAAAACTCTGAAACTGTTAGAATATAGGCAGTGGTACCTTACAAGATATAGGTGTAGGAAAGGATTTTCTAAATTAGACATCAGTTGCTCAGGAACTAAGGTCAACAATCAACAATTGGGACCTCATTAAACTAAAATGTGTCTGTACACATTTTACAGCAAAACAACCAAACAACCAAGGAAGTGAAGAGAAAACCCACAGAGAAAATCTTCACCAGTCACACATCTGACAGAGGTTTAACATCCAGAATATGTAAAGAACTCAAAAAAAAAAAAATCAAGAAAACAAATGACCCAACTAAAAGATAGGCTACGGATCTGAACAAAGAGTTCTCAAAAGAAGAAATAAAGATGGCTAAGAAACACCTTGAAAAGTCTTCAACATCCTTACTAATTAGGGAAATGCAATTTAGAATCATTTCATCTTACCCCAGTCAGGCTGGCTAAGCTCAAGAGAACAAATGGATATGGGGAAAGGGGAACACTGATTGACTTCCAGTGGGATTGCAAACTCATGCAACCACTATGGAAAGCACTGTGGAGAACTCTTAAAAAACTAAAAATGAACCTACCATATGATCCAGTTATACCACTCCTTGGCATATATTCAAAGGACTCATCCTACTGCAAAGATACTTGTACATCCATGTTTGTTGCTGTTCTTTTCATAATAGCTAAGAGATGGAAGCAACCTAAGTGTCCCTCAATGGACAAATGGATAATGAAAATGTACATTTACAGAATGGAGTTCTACTCAGTGGTAAAGAAAGACAAAATCATGAAATTTCCAGATAAATGGATGGAACTAGAAACTGTTATACTAAGTGAAGTAATACAGACTCAGAAAAAAAATCGACATATGTTCTCCCTCATATGTGGACCCTAGAACCAAACCCTGATAAGTGAATATTTATATAATTGCAGGAGCCAGGAATATGGCAAGGAAGCATGGCGGTAAAGGCAAAGAAGGAGCCTGAGAGAGAATAGGGGACAGGTGTTACCAAGGAGGGAATGTACACAATGGAGATATTTAAATGGGAAGGGGAGAGGGAGGGTTATACAAGGAACTATGGGGGTAAAGGTGAAGAAAACACTCAAGAGAGGAGGAACCATAGGAGACAGGCATTAACAAGGGTGAAATGGGGAAATGGACGGTAAAGGCAAAGAAGGAGCCTGAGAGAGAATAGGGGACAGGTGTTACCAAGGAGGGAATGTACACAATGGAGATATTTAAATGGGAAGGGGAGAGGGAGGGTTATACAAGGAACTATGGGGGTAAAGGTGAAGAAAACACTCAAGAGAGGAGGAACCATAGGAGACAGGCATTAACAAGGGTGAAATGGGGAAATGGAGGCACTTTAACTGGGGAGGGAAGATGGAGGGTTAGACAGGAAAAGAGGAGACATAAATGATGCTTAGCTGTTGGGTAAAGTCAGAGGGAAATGTATTCAAAAATCTACTGGAAAATGATACACAGTATATCTCTACATGAATCCATGTGTACAGCTGAAGGCTATATAACAAGAAACAGTGTCAGAGAGGATAAACCTTCCTTTGAGTTGTTGGCCAGGTTAGTCCAAAAGACTCCCAAAATTACACAGGCTATTGCCACAGCCCTCAATTGCCTCCAAGAACTTGAAGGTAAGACCCTATTGCTGAAGACAGGACATGGCTCAGACACAGGATTTGGAGCAATGGAGCTGGAACTGACCTGGAAGTCACCTTCCTGAATGTTAGCTCTCATAGTTTTGGAGAGTACTATGCAAACTGCTAAAAGAGAATGTCAATTAGTGATCCAACCTTAGGGCATAATATCCACAACAGTGACTGAACAGCAATAGTAGTAGCACTTTTATCTTGGGGGTAATCAACGGCTACCTAATTGGACTTAAAGCCCATTCAATGGAAGGAAACTCATGTGTGGTACTGTAAACACAGCCAAATAGACATAGAGAGGTCATGGATCTTACAGAAAACACCAAAGCTGTCACATTCCTAGACAAATGTAATTTCTTACTATGTGTTTAATATGGATCTCTATGTTTACAGACAAGTATGCCAGTCACCACTTATCAAAGCAGCTACTTTTGTAATAGACAGAGACTATTCAGAGTTCCACAACTGGTCAAACACAGAGACTACGTGCCTGTGAAATGCCCAACTCTAAGTGACACATTACAATGGAACTTCTACATCTAAGGATCACATAACATAGTGGAATAAGGGGTAGAGAAAATACTAAGGCATCTCTCAATTCTCATCAATGAAGCTCCCTCATGCAACAGAGGGGAAGAACACAAAAGGCCACAAATGTCCAAAACATAGAGAATAAGAGTCTACAGAGTGTGGGTCCTTGGACAGGACTTCTATTTTAAAAGTCACCCACTCAGAATTCAGGGACCATTGTGGAAGAGGGGGCAGAAAGGTTGTAAGAGCCAGGGGAAGAGGTGCAAGACCATATGGAAATAGAGTCTGTATTAATCACTTTTCTGTTCCTGTGATATAAACACTGACCAAAGCAACTTATAGAAGGAAGAGTTTATTTAAGCTTACAGTTCCAAAGGGCAAGAGTCCATCATGGCAGGAACCATGGTGGCAGAAGTGACAAGTTGGAGCAGAAGCTAACCTCACATATCTTCAAGCAAGCACAAGAAACAAGAGTGGCTCGAGATCTGGCAAGGTTTAAAAAGTCTTGAGCCCATCCCCAATGACATGCTTCCTCCAGCATAGCCACACTTTCTAAGACCTCCCAAAACAGCAGCACCAACAGGGAACAAAATGTCCAAATATTTGGAGCCTATGGAGGACATTCTCATTCAAACCACTGCATGCCACTCCCTGGCCCCCATAGGCTCATGACCATATAAAACAAAAAGTGCATTTAGTCCAACCTTAAAAGTCTCCATAGTCTTCACCAGTCTCAATACTATTCAAAAGTCCACAGTCTAAAGTCTCTTCTGAGACTCAGGGAAATCACTTAACTGTAAGCCCCTGTAAAGTCAAAAGACAAATTACATACTCCCAACATGCAGTGGAACCCAATACACACTACCATTCCAAAAGGGAGGAATAGAGGCATTGTGAGGAAATACAGGACCAAAACAAGCAGGGCAAACACCAAATCCATTCACTCCACATCCAACTCCTGGGACTTTACTTCCAAAGGGCTTAGATGGCTCAGCCTCTCCAGATTTGCTGTGTGCAACATATATCTCTCTCTTAGGCCAGTCCCACTCCCTGTATGTAGGTCTTCTTGGCAGATGCCTCACATCTCTGACATCATCAATGTCCTCTTGGTGTCTCCATTGCCAACCAGATTTCACCTTCACAGCTTCACACAATGGCCTATCAGGGCCTTCTTTATGCAGGGTAACCCCTGCTGCATGTTTCCTGGCCTCTGTGGTGCTCTGAAATCACAGAAGAACTGATGACCCCTTCACTCTTCCATCTTTCATGCCTCTAAATCAGCACCAGGTGAATGACAATGTCAAGTTTTACTGAAAGTTTGGGATGGACCCCAGCCTGCTTTATCCATTTTAGAAGTTTTTTTCTTCAATGTTCCCTGCATTTTCCTTTCAAAAGTTGGAGGCTTAGCTGGGTGTGGTTTTGCCCTGGAGGCACTCTCTCCATTGTTTAAGTGCAAATCTCTAGGCCTCTCCTTAATCACTTAATCTCCTTCTCAAAGGGATCCTCTCCTACACATGCTCCCAGCTCCAACATTTATCTTCCTAGTCCTCTTTTTCAATCTAAACTGTATAGTCTATATTTCTTTCTACTCCATTTGCTCTTTTTCACTGTACATCTACATAATATTCACGATTAATAGCCATGTCACCATTTCTATGTTAGGCTGTCTTGAAATTTCTTCCACCAAAGAAATTAGTCTATTGCTTTTCAACTTAGCTTCAGGCAAGCTTTTGGGGCAAGTGGGCAGACTCCAGCAAGACTCTTTGCCAAAATATCCCAATTGCTGCTTAAGTACTTATTTCCCTCTGGAACTACACTGTTCTCAGGAACTACTTTCTTCCAGGTGCCTACTAGAAAACCCTGTTAAACTCTGCTTACAGCAATCAACTGCTTTTCCAACCCAAACTTTCAAAATCTTCCATATTCTTCCAAAATCCAACATGGTCAGGTTCTTAACAGCCAACACTCCACTCCTGGTACCAATTACTGTATTAGTCACTTTTCGGTTGCCTAGACATTGGTACTGAGGAAGAAGAATTGGGAGAAAGGTATTCCAAGGAAGTGAGAGGAAATGTTGGAGGAGGTAATTAATGGTTATGACATTGTCTTGATTGTGGAGACAGTTTCAGTATATGTCAAAAATTTACATTTAAAATAACTATTTAAAAACTCAAGCCAGGCATGGTGGCATATACGTTTAATCCCAGGCAGAGGCAGGCAGATCTCTGTGAGATCAAGGAGAACCTGCTCAAGCTCCAGGCCAGCTGAAGCTACAGGAAGACCCTGTCTCAAAAAATAAAATGGTTTGTATTCAAAAACAAAAACAACAAAAAACAACCAACCAAGCAAACAAGCAAACAAAAATCTTCATTGATTTGTTAAAAATGGAAATTTGACTAAAGAGAATTCATTAGAGTATGAATATTAGTGTTTTGAGTGTCTACTCTGTTAAAGGCAGGGTAGACAGTTGAATGAGCCCTTCACATGTTCGTAGCTGTAGAAGTTTAAAATCAAAATAGTACAAGGGAAATGATTTTAATTCCCAAGCAGGCAAGCTCAAAAAAGACCCAATGGCATACAATTTTAATTTTAATGTGATTCTATTGATCCTTGTTTTTATGCATCTAGAAGAGCAAAGAGTATTTTGCAAAACTGATCAACTAACAGGCTTGTCTGTTACCTTTAGCTGGATAGCCTGGAGTGAGTGGGTCACCTGCCCCATTCAGATTTAACACATTTCCTCTCTGGGCAACAGTTCCAGGAAGATTCCATCCTTTGGGATATGGCTGTACTTCAGGGGCAAAGTAGTCAGCTGGATCCGAGTACAAGATTATTCCCGTGGCTCCAGCTAGCATGGCATTTTTAACCTGCAAGAGCAATATGTTAAATAATGCAGGAATGCAAATGAGTGGTTTACTCCTATGAAAATTAGTTTAATGATGTAAGGGAATTCAGATTCTGCTTTTAATGATGTCATTATATATTTAATTATCTTTGCTTTCTAACTAATTTTTCCTTTGGTAAATTAAAATGCTCATTTATCATACCAAATCCTAAATACATTATCATCTCTTTTACAAAATGTTCCTATCATTCCCAAAGCTGCAAAATTACAGTCTCCCTTATTCTTTGCACTTTTTCTATGTGTTTCTATTATAATAGTCTATAATAATTCATAGTCCAACAAAACATTTTTCTAGTGTCTGGCTCCTCTACTAAATTGAGGGCTATGGTTATAGTTAGGGTTAGGATTAATATCTGTTAGTATCTAGCATCTATCTCCCTTACTAAACAGAGCTGGCGTTAGAGTTAGGTTTAAGATTCTATACACTTGGGTCAGGTCTAGTCCAAGCACTGATTATAGGTTTAAGGGTGAGGGTTAGTGTTAGGGTTAGTGTCTATTAGTATCTAGTATCTGTCTCCTCTACTAAACTGAGGGTTGGGGTTAAGACTAAGGTTATCATTAGGGTTAGTACTTGTTAGTATCTTTCTAGTATCTGTCTACTAAACTCAGAGAAAGCACTATACAAATATATTAAACAGATTTATAATTTTAGGTACAACAGTCACAATCTGTTATGAGAAGTGACTTTACAAACATCTAACAATCCGAATTGGCTAAGAATAGAAAAATCTATGCTGTGAGATAACTAAAGTTTTCCATTACCAGAAATATTATAACAAAAGATGGGTAGCTTTCAATCTTGGCTCACTCAGATGTACTCCAATATTAAGAAACCACTCAGTTCTGTCAATATATCACCTTTCTGGAAAGGCAATATGATTATTTTCCATCAGAATTCTGAAAGAATATACATGATGATCCATCCACTCCATTTTAATGAATCTATACTACAAATTTTTATGCAAATATTTGAAGTATATATAGAATATTCACAATGAAATGATTCATAGTGGTAATACACTGAAACCCAACTAAACAAAGCATCCATCAACAGGGGAATGATTAAACAGTTTATCAGTTCTGAAAAATATTATGCCTCCATTTAAATTACTGAGGTGTTTAATAAGTAGTTACACAGAAATTACAAGCATTATTCTTCCACTTAAGTACTTTACAACATAAAGATGTTACTCCTGATAAAGACCCTACAAGAGTAGAACTATTAATATTCCTCCTTTATTCATGAGGACACTGACACAGAGAGGGTGAGTGACAGTGAAGGATGTAGAGAATCAGTGCTCAGACTAGACCTGACCCAGGTGTATAGATCTAAGGTCCTAGCCCCTTAACTGCTACTACATTACACAACTCTCAGTATGCTGACATGGAAGACTATCCAGAAACTGTAGCTGAGTGAAAACACAGTTATGTATAACACAGTGTTTGATGATCTCCTTGTTAAGAAGTATATGTGGATATGGAAAGTGTACATATAAATATATTCATATTTCAAAGAATTAAGTCTGGGGGCTAGAGAGATGACTCAGTGGTTAAGAGCACTGACTGCTCTTGCAGAGGACCCGGGTTCAATTCCCAGCACCCACATGGCAGCTATGAACCGTCCTTAACTCCAGTTCCAGGGGAATCTGAAGCCCTCTTCTGACCTCTGCAGCATTGCATGACATGGGTGCACTCACATACATGCAGGCAATACACTCATACACATAAAATAAAAATAATAAATAAAATATTTTTTTAAAAAAAGAATGAAGTCTGGAAGGGATGACTAAGATTCATTATGCCTGGGAAATTAAGTCAGGTAAGGCAGAGGAAATTTTTCCTTTTATTTTATATACATTTCCTCCCATTGATTTTACAAAGCAATTTTACTTTTATAATAAAATAATATCCTTTCTACATATATACATATATAAGGTCATATAAAAATTAAGTCTTTTGTGTACCCAAGGAGAACAGGTAAAAGAAATTATAAGCAATTTGAGAGAGTAAATTGAATTGACCATTTACATTTGTGGGCACCAACCTCTCCCCTTCATTCTGGAAAAAAACAACCTACTTTATTTCCTCTGAATATCTTCCCATATCTTGCAATAACGATCTTTCCAGTGCAGTTGATGCGCATCTTTCTTTCTAGTTTGAAGAAGTCTTCAGTACGAGCATAGTTTACATATACAAGCTCTCCCTGGGGAAATGGGAACAATTATATGTGCTGCTACATTAAAGAAAAATTTTAAAATAAGTTTGGTCCACAAAAATATCAGCCGAAACCAGAGTAAATGTTATTTTAACAATCTAAGCCATGCTTAATTTCCAACAACAGCATTGGTTTAGCACATCTGTGGTATGAACTAGAAAAACAGATCTATAAATGTACTCTAAAAATCACATTATAAACAATGGGAAAAGTTTATGAAAGTATCCGTTGCCCTCACTGAATTGAAAGCATGTGCAGACATTTCTTTGCTGTTTTGCAGAGGCATCTGCTTAATTAGGATCTCCTTACAAAGAATTTATTTATTTTAATTTCTTTTTTCATTGTGGCCTTTTCTATTATTAAAAATCATTTTAATTTTTGAGACTGTTCATAGTACTGATCATCAAATGATTAATGAAAATGTATGGTATTATGTGAATTTCTCTTAGTTTTATTGCTCTATACAGGATTTCACATAACAAAGAAAGGTGTAAAGACTCAAATTTTTAAAAAATGTGTCTAGTTTTACCTCTGGCATGCCGTGGGCTGAGAAAGCATTGTATGGTGGCACGATATTTGTAACATTGTCATATCCATCTGGCGGTGGTTCAAGGTATGATGTTTTAAAAATCTAGCAAGAATTCAAACATGTCAAGTTACAGAAATAATTCCAAATCATTATTAAGGTATGGTCCATCTTATCTCCTGAGTTTTACTTAAGATTGCACATCCTCAAAGAAGGTTTTATAATTAAAAAGATAAATTCCACTGGCAACAAGTAAGTTTTATATTGTCTTCAAAATAATATAAATTTTTATTAATGTATACCATCCTAGGTAATTAAATGTTCTCTTGTAAAGTGTAGAAACAGATTTTCAAATTTGACATTCTAAAACTGAGACTGCAGCTCAGTAGTATGGTGCTTGTCTAGCATGCTAGATTCCATCCCCAGCACTGTTAAAAGCAAGTAAAACAAACAGAGATACTAGCAAAGGTAGTGCTTTTTTAAAAAATTTATTTATTATTTTTATTTTATGTGTATGAGTGTTATGACTGCATGTAAGTATCATGCAATGCCCACGGAGGACAGAAGAGGCTGCCGGATCCCCTGGAACTGGAGTTATGGACAGTTGTTAGCTCTCATGTGGGTGCTGGAATTTGAACCCGGGTCTTCTGCAAGAACTATCAGTGTTCTTAACCGCTGAGCCATCTCTCCAGCCCTGCTAAGGTAGTACTTTTGTGATTCCTTCTTTTGCCTTTTCAACTTCTCTTGCAGGACCCTTTTCTTTCACCTTCATTTAAATGCTTCCCATATTCTATCCTGTACCAGTTCTTTCCTAATTTTATATTCCCTCCTTGTGAGATTTCACTTACTATCAAAATTGGGCTAACAGCTAATATGCTCCTGGTACTCAGCTTTTCATATATATTTAAGAGCCTTGTGGTTATTTAGCTTTGATATTCAAACTTAGCATGTTAAAAACTGCTTTTATCTTCTACCACCCCAAACTTGCTTCTTGTTCTGCATCTCCTACCTGTGAAGAGCCTCACTAAGCCACCTATACCAGGCAGTCTAGAGTGGGGAGTCATCTTGAACACATCCCTCTTCATTGCTTCAGTCATAAATCATATGTCACTAACATCCTAACTATTTTTAAACTTCATTCTTGTCTTGATTCTAATGCCCTAATTCAGGGCTTCATCTTTGCCTTCAAATTTGGCTTTAGGTTGTAATTTTAATTCCTTTCCTAGACCATGCATAGAGTGCCCAGTCTGCCAAAAATACCTTCGCAGTCACATACTTCCCTTACCTAAGATGTGTCAGAGGGACTCATGCACTGAAGTTGAAGTCTGACCTCCATAAAATAGAATGGAAGCCTTTCTGTGCTCTATCTCCAGAGTCTATCTCTTATTTTATCCCTTTCTATGGCCCAGTTTGCTTTTCACATTCTTGAAATGCATAAAATCTTTAGATTAAACAAATAATATTGAGCTATTATATGCCTTAAAACCTTTCCAGTGTTTTCCTCTGCCTAGAGCTCTCTTGCTTTGTTTTTTCATGTGATTAGACCTTATTCACTTTCCTGATATACACTCTTTCAGGAAGAGTCCTCTAACTGCTAGTCCATGCTGAATGACCAGTTCTTGTATAGATAAAAGTGTTAATTCCCTATTCATAGAACATATCCTACTGATTTTAAATGATATATCCCTCTTTCTGCCTCCCCTAACTTAAGCAAAGGAACTATGTCTGAACCTTTATTCTTGCCAGAGGACCTAGTAGCAAGCCTAGCACAAATGGAAACTGAAGAGTTTTCAATGTATTAACTTTTCTTAAATATGTAAGTTGTATGCACACAAATTTCCATTATTACTTAACTCTACATTCCAATCCATAAAGAAACAAAATGCAAGGGATGAGCTGGGCATGATGGGACATGTCTGTAAACCCAGTACTCAGGAGAACAAGGTAAGAGGACTGCCACAAGTTTGAGACCAATCTGGTTTACATAGCAAGTTCCAGGTCAGTTAGAGCTACAAAGTGACAACCTGTCTCAAAAACAAACCAACAAAAAGACAGAGATTACAAAATATGAAAAGGGGGCTGGAGAGATGCCTCCATGGTTAAGAGCACTAGCTGCTCTTGCAGAAGACCTGGATTGAATCCCAGCACCCTCATGAAAGCTAACAGCCTTCTGTAACTCATTACAGGGGATCCAACTTCCTCTTCTGGCCTCACAGGCATTGCACAACATGAGTGTACTTATATACATGCAGGAAAAACACTCATACACAAATAAAAATAAATTAAAATGAATAAAAAACAAAATATGAAAAATCCCAATAATTCTAAATCACCTCAACTCCATGTTGATCCACAACTGATACATAGTTTGCATTTGTCTCATTTGGGTAAGATAAGAGAACATCATAATAAACCAAGTTAGATGAATCTAGTCCAAATTTCTTCCACTGTGTTTGGATTTTCTTGGCAAGCAATAAATTTTGTTCTGTTCCTGCCAGATGGGGAAGTTTTGTAAAGGAACTAAAATAAGAAGAATAAACATGGGAATTAAAAGAGTACATCCAAATGATGTTCCTGAGAATTTTTAGATACATTGCTCATCTTTTAAGCAGTAAAGTATCAATCACATATCAGAAATAAAAATTCCAGTTAGATAATACTAATTTCTACATATGCCAATTTAAACTAATTATGTGCCACTGCAATTTTTATATTATCCCCTTTCAGGAAAGAATGTGTTCTATGGTAATTTTAACAGCAGAAGACCAGATAGAGAGGATTCCCTGAAGAATGACACACCTCTGTAGCAATGATGAACCCTGCTGCTTATGAGTAGCAGAGAGCTTTCTGAGGAAAGAAGTCTTAATGTTTGTTAGGGATCAGTCAGGCAGGTCTGCATGTGTTTGGATACTCCCATCAGTTCTGACACATATGTAGTGGTGAGTCTATTTCATTGAGATTAAGGTCTGTGCATTTTCACATTCTCTAATGCTAAACTTAACTGTGACCTAAGATGCACAGGTCAGATGAAATACTTTGAGTAATGTTCTCTTGATTATCTATGTAAATGAAATGCAGCATTTAAATAATCTCACAGATATAGTTATTAGTGAGAATTATTTTGCTTTAGGTGAGTAATATGTTAAAAGTTTCTCAGCTTTCCTACTTACATCAGCAGAGAACAATATATATATATTTTTATAAATTAGTTTTCAGGACCACTAGAGGTAAATTTGACTGTAAAGACAAATTTTCATTAAAAGATTAATACCAGCACTTTCACATTGAATAATATATTATTTCACATTTAAAAAATAATTGTCAGGCTTGGTACTGTCCCAGCACTCCAGAGGGAGAGACATATATTTCTGTAAAACCCAGGCAAGCCTAATCTACATAGTGAGTTCTAGACCAGCTGGGGCTACAAGGAGCTCTGTCTCAAAAATATTAATAAGTAAATAAGGATTATTCAAGTTTTAATACATTTCTTTATGCAATAAACATTATTTTTAGGCTAAAAATGCAAAACAAACTTACCGAAGAAATGATCTAATGTTTTCAGCTTTCATTTCAGATAAGAGTTTCCACTGCATACTTTGATGATAGCGAGCTGAAGTGGTTTTTTCTTTGAAAGGCTTAATAAACCAGCCTGGGGGAAAAATTGCAGACACACACACACACACACACACACACACACACACACATACCACAGAGATACACAAATGCATATTGACATACAGATACATGTACACATGATTGCTTCTATTAAATTAGACAGCAAAAAAATCAGGCCAATACCTAACAAATAAATTATTGTGAGCTTTAAAAAAATATATACTAAAGGTAGAAAACCTTTAAGTGTTCATGCATAATATGACTTTCAGTTGGTTAGCACAAGTTTTACAAGAAGTGCACATTCATGTCTCACATGATCTATGCATTCTTTTTGGTTCACCCCTAGAATCTATTTAAAGCAGTCCCTGACCAAAAGGAATGTCTCAAAAAATATCCATGTAAAACAGTTTCAACTCAATATTATTTGGAATTTTAATCATCTTTTTTTATCCTCTTAAATAGTGACCGCTCTAAGTTGTCTTTTCAGCAGCCACTGGCAGTAGTCTATATTCAATGGATATTTAATAAATTTGAATTTTGGCCACAAATGCATTTGGTCTCTGGTTTTGCTGTAGAAGCACAGCCAGTGGACTTCCCCTCTCTCTCCTGGGCGGCAAGTAGGCCCCAGTGGCAAACAGACCTGGGCGGCAAGCAGGCCCAAGGGGCAAGCAGGCCCGGGCAGCAAGCAAGCCTGCCCTTTCACACTTACCCATGATGAAACCCGCTAGGAAGGATGCCAGAAGTGCTGCTGCCACACACATGCCCAAGCCCCTGAGGTGCCTGGGCCTTGCCATGCTGTCCTGGGTCCGGTGGCGTCGGAGGCTGCAGCCACAGGCCTCGGGGCTGCAGATGGAGAAGGAGGATGAGCACAGGAACTTCGCAGGCTCCCTGAAGTCCGGAGCTGTAGGCAAACTGAGGGGAGAAGACTGAAAGCCCTTCTGGGAGCTGGCGTCTTCTGGCCTGCCCTGCTGGCCCAGGGCCAGGCAGCAGACGGCAGCTGCTACAAAGAGGCCTGATTGTTTCCCGAAGACCAACTGCAGCCCTTTCTCAGCTGTATTGTAAAAATTAAGGAATTTCAACTGCAAAGCACACTGAAGAGCTCCTCACTCTGCTTCCAGATTCTCTGTCCCAATTGCCACCTGGTCACCCCTAAAGAATAGTGTGTCAGGTGCAGCCTATCAACACCAAGTCCCAGGGACTTGAGACTTTATGCCCCTCCCCCCAACACATTACCTGGGCAGGGCTCCAAGTTTTATCATTGTCACTGGAATATTATAGATTCAAATTAATAAAATTCACCATTGAAAGGGCTTTGCGCTATTATTAGCAGTAAAGTCTTAAATGTCATTCCTGTCCTCGTCCTTCTGTTGAACTTATAATGCATTTCTCTTTAAAAGTATTATTGCTAATAGAATTCCTGTATCCATTTCACCTAAGAGGAAAACTCTCACAATTTATAATTACTTTTCACCCCTAACCAGAAACATATTTGTAGTCGAATCAAAATTCCTGAATGCATGCATTTTTTTTTATTTTTAAGATGAAGGCACCTCTGGGTTATGCCAAGCCTTCACAGTATGTGCAGTCCTAACGGTCTCAAGTAAGACTCCTTCCTTCCAACAAGTTGCTGGAACTTTCCACTGAGTATTTCATGGGTATCATTGTTGGGTGCTACACCTAATGGCTTTTCCCTTGGAACTTTTGTAGAATCCTTGAAAGCTACCTTTGAAGTAAATACCTTTAGTGAAATAATCGATTTATTTTGAAACAGGTTCTCATAGATTGGCCTTGAACTTGGTTTGTAGTCAAAGGCTACCTTGACCCCCTGAGGAGTGTACCACCATGCACTGTTTATGCAGTGCTGGGAACTGAACCCAGGTTTTCTTGAGTGTTAACTGTGCACTCTACCAACTGAGTCATATCTCTAGCCCAAGAAATGATTTTTAAATGTTTGTAGACTGTTAAAACCCCTAGTGACTTCAGTTCCTTCAGTACTGACCCTTTGGACATTCCTCAACCAGTGTCTCTGGCATTCTCAATTTTAGAGATGGACACTTTTCCAAAGATATTTTCATAACCAAATTAATCCCCCACCTGTAGATACTCAGCAGTATACATAAGAAATAAGGATGAAATTACTAGGGGCTAGAGCGATGACTCAGCAGTTAAGAGCACTGGTTGCTTTTGCAGAAGACCCAGGTTCAATTCCCAGAACCCACATGGCATCCACAACTATGGGTAACTCCAGTTCCAGGAGACTGACACCCTCTTCTAAACCTCCTCAGTCACTGCACAACACAGGTGGACTTACCTACATGCAGGAAATAAATACAACTCATATACATAATTTTTAAAAAAAGAATGAAATTATTCAAAAGGTACAACAGCCAGTAAAGTAGCTACATTCATCAAACAGCTTAAGAAGCACTCCCACAGAGTAGGCAAAATTATTTTATCTGTTATGCAATTAAAGAATATAGGGTTCTTGTTTGCTTTGTTTTGAGTTTTGAAACAGGGTCTCCCTGTACCCACAGCTGGCCTGGATTCACTATGTAAATCAGACTAGCCTTGATCTCACAGGGATTCACCTGCTTCTGCCTCCCAAATGCTGGGATTAAAGGTGTATGCTACCACGCATGGGTAGAACGTAGGGGTTTTGTTGTTGTTGTTGTTTATTTATTTACTTATTTTTATTTCATGAGCCTGAGTGTTTTTGCCTGCATGCATATAAGTACACCCATGTTGTGCAATGCCTGTGGAGGTCAGGAGAGTGTCTGATCCCCCAGTACTGGAATTATTAAAGACAGCTGTTAAGCCAGGTGTGGTAGCACACACCTTTAATCCCAGCACTTGGGAGGCAGAGGCAGGCAGATGTCTGTGAGTTCAAGGCCAGCCTGGTCTACATAGCGAGTTCCAGGCCAGCTGGGGCTACAGGGAGACCTGGTCTCAAAAATGCCGAAAAAAAAAAAGAAGAAGACAGCTGTTAATAGCCTTGTGGGTACTGGGAAATGAATCCAGGTCCTTTGCAGAAGCAATGAGTGTTCATAACCACTGAGCCATCTCTCCAGCCCCAATATACTGTTTTAAATAACTAGTGTCTAACATATAGGACAAGAATACCTCCATGTACAAACTATCAAATGCTGTTTGTTTTATACATAAACATTTCAAGAATTGATTGTACAATTTGTTAATTTCTAGACTCTTGGCATCATCAAAAGATACATCAAAATTCTCTTTGTAAGATTTTTGGGGGAGATTGAAACTAACGATAAAGGTTATAAATTATTTTCAAAATTTATGCTGGGCATAGTGGCACATGTCTTTAATCCCAGGACTCTGGAGGCAGAGGCAGGAGGATCTTTGTACAACCTGGAGCTGTACAAGGAGACTCTGTCTCAATTTTATTTTTAATTTAATTTTTACTGCTCCTATCTCAATTTTGCAAGCTACCTAAAGTTTGACTAATAGGAGAAATCAATAAATCAATGTATTATTTACCAGTTTGCCAATTTGATTAATCTTCTAAAATTAAAGCTAGATTATTAATTCAACCAACATTTATTGAGGCTCTCTAACATGGCACATATTATATAAAATTATGATGATATGACCTTTACTTTTACAAGGCCTCCTATGATGGAGTGACAAAGCAAGTACTGAATAAATTATTTAATATAGAAAATTCCAGATAAAAGCAGTATTACCTCCAATATGAATGTTGCCGCTGCCCTATTAGGCGGCATCTGCAATCTGAGTCTTGAAAATCCATTATAAAAAGTCCAATTAGCTGTTTCCAAAGTCTTTGGCCTTTTATTAATATGGAATCTATAAGCATTCAGAATTTTTTAGTCATTAAGCTTATCATAGAAGACTGCTGCTGTTAATAATACTAATTATTAGCATCTTGGCACATATTTGCATCTTACAAAAAGCACATGTAACAAAAGACCAATCTACCAATTGAACTATTTGATCTACTTATTATCCAGTGAGCCTCTAAATTGAGAAAATTTCCATTAACCCATTCATCAAATTGAATTGCTCTTAGAGACCCAACTTTAAAAACAAAAGAAAAACAAACAAATGAGACCAATGTGGCATATGTACAAACAAAGTAATGTGTATGTATATATATATATATATTCCTTAATAAACATTATAATAATTAAGTGCTAATAAAGAACAATGTCCAGTTTGATGATAAAGTGACTAGATATTTTTCACATCCGTATTCTCACCAGCAGCTATATAAAAAATTCCATGCTTTATTTGAAGATGTATCCTAGATGTACTCTATATATAAACATTAAGCCATTAATGATGTCCAAAGGTGATACTACTACAGAAATGACCATAGGCCACATGGTGTGCTCATCTGGACAGCAATGCTCATTTTCTAAAAAGTGAATGCTTGCTCTCATAATTACTGATTCGTGGAGAGGCATTCTAGTTCAGCCCAATTAAGATTCCAGGTCCAATTAACATTACAAATATAAAATAAGATGTTATAGCATTAGTATACTTATCAATATACAAAAACCTGTGGGACAGTTGAGAAGTGAGATAAAAATAGACAAGATTAGCAAAAAGTAAAAATTTTAAATAAAAGCAGAAACCATGATTGCATGATCTTCTTCTGATGTCACAATTACCCTACTCAACAATAAAAGTAGAAATTAGGAAACAGCCACCTAGTTGGCA
Organism: Nannospalax galili; assembly: GCF_000622305.1. NCBI lineage: Eukaryota > Metazoa > Chordata > Mammalia > Rodentia > Spalacidae > Nannospalax > Nannospalax galili. The sequence goes on from NW_008342003.1 coordinate 3,082,808, forward strand.
TGTAGATGGAGGACACAGCCTCATGGCTCCTGTCACACAGACTTTCTAGTTGGAAATTACATACTGGTAAATTACATAATTCCAAACTTTAAGCCAGATTTTCCTGCTCAGCATCACTCCTCCCTTGTCATTAACATATACATTCGTCTGCTTTGCCAATATCAGGGCATCCTAGTGTCTTTCTTCAAATCTCATTCTCAACTTCATTTACAGCTACAGGCCCTGTTTTCCTTCAGCATCATTTGTGACTCAATCCCTCCATTTCTTTTTTCTTCTGGTATCTATTTTCATTTGATGATACCACTTCTGAAAACTAGCTGACTGGCCATTTCCTCCTCCTGCTGCTTCTCTAACAGAAGTCAAAAGGGAAAGGCAGCCTGGGTTTGCCACTTTGTTCTCCTTGCATTCTATTACCAGGTGCTTCCCCTTTGGTGGGGGGGATTCCTTTTGAAGACAGGGTCTCCCTGTAGCCCCAGCTGGCCTGGAACTCACTATGTAGACCAGGCTGGCCTTGAACGCACAGAAATCTGCCTGCCTCTGCCTCCCAAGTGCTGGGATTAAAGGTGTGCACCACCATGCCTGGCCAAGGTGCTTCCCTTTTATTGTACTCTTTGCTTCCTGTTTTTATCCTTTCTACCAACTGAGCACCAAGATCCTTTCCTACCCTTTCCTTCCAGTGGTAGGAAACCTGCCTTGTAGGTTTTTGGTTCACCTCATATTTTGCCCTTTGCTCCCCATTTTCTTTGACATCTCATAGCCAAACCTCCAGAAGGTGGCAGTGGTTCTGCAATCAAAACATAGGGTTTATCCTCCGCGGACATTGCACAACACGGGTGCACTTACCTAAATGCAGGCAATACACGCATACACGTAAAATAAAAATAACAAATAATAACTTTTTTAAAACCTTTAAAAGAAAAACATAGTTGTTTACCACCTTCACCAGCATTCCTCTACCTACTCTTTTCTTAAATAGTCCATTTTTGACTTAATGCAATGTTCTCTCTAAAGCAACAATCAGAATAGATTGGGGTCTAATCTTTACATCCTCCAAAACCTCCTTTAATCTCAAAAACAAAATTCAGACTTGTAATAGTGGTCACCAAAACCCACATGATCTAGTTTTGAACTTCACCTCCCTCATAGGAAAACTTCCTCAAGGAAATACAAATAAAACCAACACATGTAGACTAGGCAACCACATCCACTAGCATCACAAAGAAGCAGACAAACTCAATGGAGGCCTTGTGGTGTCATGCTTTTCTGGTGATGGTATCATCAGTCTGCCTGTCTTTAGGTGTTAAATGGTAAATGGCAAAAAAAAACACAAAAACAAACAAACAAAAAACCCTTGGCCTTCTTTTACAGTATTTTCCAGGGATCCCAAAAAAGCAAAGCACAAGGAAAGAGTACTCAATAATTTTGTAATTGAAAACATTTATTGGATAATCTAAAATTAATCCAAACTTTTATGCCAATGAGTTAAAATACCTTTTAAAAAATATTCTTATTATTTTTATGTGTATGAGTGTATTGCCTGCATGTGTGTAAGTACGCTTGTGTGGTGCAATGCCCTTGGAGGTCAGAAGAGGATGTCAGATCTCCTAGAACTGGAGTTATGGATGGTTGTTAGCCACCATGTGGGTACTAAGAACTGAATCCAAGTCCTCTTCATGACCAGCTAGACTGACCAAGAACATTCTACTTCATTTAATAGAAATATAATCCCTGGGACTGGAGATATGGTTCAGTGGTTAAAGGCACTGACTGCTCTTGCAGAGGACCCAGGTTCGATTCCCAGCACCCACATGGCAGTTACAAACCGTCCTTAACCACAGTTACAGGGGAATCTGAAGCCCTCTTCTGACTTCGGCCGCATTGCACGACACGGGTACACTTACATACATGCAGGCAAAACACTCATACACATAAAATTTAAAAAAAAGAGAGAGAAAGATAATCCCTATTATCCAAGTCGTCATAACAATCATTTCCCCATTTCCTTAAATGACATTACCATTAGTTGAGATTCAGTGTTAATTCTGTGCTTAAATTACAGACTACCCTGAGAAAGGCTGGCCTTTTCAGTAAATCTTACCTATCATGCAAAATGTCCTTTTTGTCTCAGAGCCAAATGACCAATCTATCAGCAAATGATTGAAAGATGTTTTCAGATGATCAAAATGATGAAGTTATAACAGACTCTCATTTCTACATGGAAAATGGTTGAAAAGATCAAGATAAGAAACAAGAAGTAAGAGGGTCATGGTGGGTCCAATGACATGTGATAAATACAACTGATTCAATCAATGTTCTCTGACCTTCTTAAAGATCAACTTTGTTCCAAGCTATTTATCTTAAGTCCCAAAATACAACCAAATAAGTAACAGTCATAATTTTTTAAATTAGTATATATTAATTATTAAAAAAAGATTGAGTTTCATTGTGACATTTTGATATATGTATATAAGCTACCTTGAATTGATTAACTCCTCAGCAACGGGAGGGTCTGTGATAAGCCTTGCCTCATCTCTGACAACAAGAAAATACCAAGGAAGGATAAACCAGCACTCAGGGAGTGTCTGTCAGCTAGTGAAGAGATTAAGAGATTAAAAAGTTGACTGTCTCCTGCTAATAGGTCTTCCAGAGGAAGCCTAGTTAGGGTGGGGCTTTGAAGGTCCTAATATAAAGGCTTCAGAACTCCAAAATGATCTTTATTGAGAGGCTCTTTGAAGTGGTTACACTGTACTCACCTCTGAGAGCAACAACTGTTGTCCAGAGAGCCCCAGGAGGACTCATTATTACTGAAGTAATAATGGGGCTTTTCTGCAAGCACTGATGAGCCCAGAGAATCTGAAGGTGAGTAGAATCCTTAGTCATGAACTCACACTTTTTTCTATGATTTCAAGACTTCCCAAATAAATGTAGTAAACTTTGATAATAAAAATCGTGCCATTATTTTCTGTTTACTGTTGAGCTACACAGTTTTAATCTATCATTGTTTTAAAATTGTGTGTTTTTTCTATTTACTTTACATTCCTTGTGAATATAACTTGTCAATATATGGAGGGAAAATGCTAGATATTATGTAGTTCTATTTTTGTCATGGGATCTAAACTTAGTTAACATTATAGAATGCACAAAATGTTGCATGTGTAAAATCTTCCATAATAAAAGGGGATGTAAAATCTTGTATTTCAAATATAACATTATTATTGTTGTTGTTGTTTGAGACAGGGTCTCCCTATAGCCCCAGGTGGCCTAGAACTTACTATGGAGACCAGCCTCTTATCTCAGAGATCTGCCTGTCCTCTGCTTCCTGAGTGCCAGAATTAAGGGTGTTGTGCCACCACCCCTGGCTAGCTTTATTTATTTTTTTCAACAAATATTTTAGTGTATTATTTTAAAATGCACTCATTTTGTGACATTATACACTAAACAGGCTCCCTGGGCTGGAGATTTAGCTCATTGGCGGAGCACTTGCCTAGTATGCATTGTGCTCTATACTCAGCACTAGGAAAATTTAAAAAAAATGAAAACCCTTCAATTTGCTGGGTGTTACTGGGTTAATGAGGCAAAAGCAAGTCTGTGCCTGGCAGTGTTGATATGGATTCAATTTAAAAAGTTAAAGATCAGTTTATTATGTAGACCCAGCTGGTCTTGAACTTACAACAACCTTTCTTGCAGGGAATTTTTAAATGTTATGACTCTGTTGCTTTACATTTTTATAATTAAAAATAATTCTCATAGGTATTCTCAAGTATTCTGAAGCTCAGGCTTTGGTTTTTTCCTTTTGCTTGGTCTTTAAGTTTGATGGCCCCTTTCTGTTCTTAGTGCACTTTGATTCTGAAAGTCCCATGTTATAAGTCCCTTAGCTTCTCTTTAGACAAAATCTGACTGATTTAAGATATTATGAATGTTTGTGCAATTTGGCTTATGTGAGGCTTAGAGTACATTTTCTCTTAATAGATCACTGAGTTATTAGAATATTGGGAGTGATCTGTTGAAATACGTACTGAAGTTACACCAGAGAGGACAGCATTGGAGATCGAATAACAGCCATCAGATCTCTTACTGTATGTGTTCAAGTTCTAAGTTTCAAATACTTTGTAGAAATATGAAAGAGGCAGTACTTTTAGTGAATCTTAAATATGTAGAATGAGTAGCCAAACAAAATTGTAGATGTAATGCTGATGAGTACTTACAGTTTGAAATATATGTAAGATGATTCAGCATAAAGCACTTTCATGCATAGAGTCCTGAAGAATGCCACAGTTGGATGCATGTCTGGGGAGTTTAGTGTCTTGTCTCCTATTTCCAGCTCATCTGTTCTTTACTGATGAACATTTGGGCTCCATCAGGACTGCAGCCACACCAGGGCACTGCAGAGTGAAAGTCCTTTCCCTTTTAGTCTTTTACTTTTCATATTGCCCTTTTTTTCCATATTGTCTTTTTATTCTGTCCCCTGGGCATTTTTGTCATCTAAACTTCTTCAGTGAATGCCCTGGTGTTTATTTCATTTGTTAATTTTTTATATGCTTTATATTCTTTTGAGAATTTCATACAATGTATTTTGATGATATTAAGACCCTTCATCCCATCTCATACCCCTAAAGTTTGCTAAGATTTGGCAAAAGGAGACTGAAATGAGAGTTTGACTACTGCAGTTGTAGCACACAAAGGGCAAACAACTTTTACATCAAAAGGGGAAATCATTTACACTGTTAAGAGTAAATTAATTATGCCAGGTGTGGTGGCACATGCCTTTAATCCCAGCACTTGGGAGGTAGAGGCAGGCATATCTCTGTGAGTTTGAGGCTTGCCTGGTCTACATATAGAGTTCCAGATCAGCTGGGGCTACAGGGAGACCCTATCAAAAAAAAAAAAAAAAAAAAAAAAAAAAACACGAAGATAAGAAAAAGAAAAAAAAAGTGGTATCTGATGAAGATTAACATTCTTTCTCTATTTCCTCAGAAATACATGATCATACAAATGACAGAAATTCAGAAATAAATTACCTGCTGACATGTGTGTGTATGAAGAAGTTTGAGCTGCCATTGAGGTATTTTGCACAACTTAGATATAACCAGCAGCACTGGATTCATGCTGGGAATGGCATCACTTCACAGCCAAGGACCCTGGTCCAAAAGAGACATTCTGCGGTTACTGCAAGGCATGGAGGATAACGTCCTAGCCAATGACTTCCGAGGATTCAGAAGAACCCTGGCAGATCTGAATTGGAACAAAGTAGCTTTTGAACATTTTTCAGGAGAAATGTGCAAGCAAAAGTGGTTGCAGATTTCTCATAAATTGAGGAAGGTCCGCACACTGACAGAATTAGTGCTAGACGCCAAGGAACATGTTAAACATCTCAGCAAAAGTGAAAAATACAAGAAGCACCCTGACTTCCCCAAAAGGCCCCTGACTGCCTACCTGCGCTTCTACAAGGAGCAGCGGGCCCAGTACAGCCAGATATACCCTGAACTCAACAATCTGCAGCTGACCAAAGTCCTGTCTGAAAAATACAAGCAGCTCCCGCAGAACATCAAGGAGAGATATATTCAGGACTTCCAGAAGGAGAAACAGGACTTTGAGGAAAAACTGGCTCAATTCAAGGAAGACCACCCAGATCTAGTTGGAGATTCTAAGAAATCTGTGGTGCTTAGAAGTCACCAAACCAAAGTCCTTGAGAAATTACAAGGAAATAAAAAACATGTGAAGTCTCCTCCAGAAAGTAAATTTCCCCAAAAGGTGCCATTTAAGGGAAAACCCAAGAAACCGCCTATGAATGGCTATCACAAATTTCACCAAGATTCATGGTCAAGTAAGGAGCTGAACCATTTGCCCCCGAGGGAGCGCATGGTAGAGATTAGCAGACGCTGGCAGCGGGTTCCACAGAGCGTAAAGGAGCGTTATAAGAATCAGGCTGAGGAACTGCAGAAACAGTACTGGGTGAGCCTGGACCTCTGGCTCAAGAGATTGACACCTGAAGAATACGCTGCATATAGAGAGACAGAGGCCACCTGCAGCAAGCGAATGAACTTGGCCACACCAGGAGGCCCAAGCCCCAAGATCAGACGAACAGATCTGAGGATCTCAGCCAAGGGAGTGCAAGAACGCCCTGGAAAGGAGCAAAGACTGCTGTCTCCTGGGACAGATTCCTCAGAGACTACTCAGGTTCACTATGGTGTCTCCCAGGGATCAGGAAAGAATATGATGAAAGATGGGAAAGAGGATGAATGGAGCGATGCCTCAGACTGCCGCCTAACGGGTGAAGATGAAGGTGATGAGGATTCTGAGGATAGTGAGTCTAATTCATCTCTCTCAGGGGACTCCTCAGACTTAGACTCCATTTGAGCCATTCATTTCCTAAATTGAATTTCCAAACTCTCCCAGCAAAACACAAGGCGGAGGGAGGGAACTGTCCTCTCTGAGCCTTTTCACTCCCTTGCTTTTCTCTCCTACATCCTCCCTTTGCTTCCTAAATACAAAGGAGTACAGTTTGGAAGAAGGGAGTTTGTCCCAATACTGCTTACATCAGGTCCACTAGCTTGGGAAGAAGAGACCCTTCTGAGGGAACACAACAAGCACTTTACCTTTTTTTTTTTTTTTTAGTCTTTTTTGAGACAGAGTCTCCCTGTAGCCCCAGCTGGCCTAGAACTTACTATGTAGCCTTGAACACACAGAGATCCACCTGCCTCTGCTTACCAATGCTGGGATTAAAGTGTGGGCCACCAGGCCTGGCAATTAGTATTTTTCAACAGTAAATGTTCTTATCATTTTGTTTCAGAATACTCCAAGCTGTTTTCATATTTTGTTCCCACGAATATTATCTGCATAATAGTATCTCTTTGACATGAATTTTGGCACATTATTGTTCCTAAATATCTTAATGAATATGTGTGTGTTTTTCCAAAAAAGCAATTTTCTAGCTCACAATGACAATACTTAAAATTCTTATATCTCTTTATGCTCCTAAGATGTTGGATCAAATAAATACAACAATGTTAAGAGATAGTAGTGACACATTCTTGTCTGCCTTTTGAATTTCTTCTAAAAATTGTGGGATTTGCAACCATGAAACTTTGTTAATATAAACATCTGAAATAAATGACAACATGTAAAAATTTACCATTGACTACATATTAAACAGCTTCAAAGAATGATATTCATTAATTTTTTCATATCTTTTCTTTTATCATGAATGATGAGATTTCTCCATAGAGTTATCCTCAAAGTTCTCCAGAAATACATTCCATTTTATAGATTCTTCACCAGTGAGCTGCCTCCACTGCTCAGGGTTTAAGTTTTCTTCAAATTCAGAAGATGCAATGTCATATTTGGTGAGAAGGAGCTATGAAGCTAATAATACAAATAACACAGTAAGATGGTCCATTCGCCACTGCTTGTGAATGCATTTGCCAATTTCACCATTGTTTGAACACTAGAGTATACTGACATCACTAGATGATATCATTGTGTGAGAACATGACTTGTGCCATTATGAAGTACATGACTACATATTCATGTAAAGAAACGCTACTCAAAATTAAAAAAATAAAATCTGAGGTTCAAAGACTCTACCAATACTGCACAAAGTACATGTAGACAAGGTGAAAGTAACTCAGCATGGCAGCTTTTACTTTTACAAAAGTGCATTGTGTCATTCAGATCAAAAAAGCACACTCATGCCCAAAGTTTCATACGTTTTTATTCCTAATTCAAGAGTATTATGTCTTTTCCCCACAGGTCTCAGTCCAACCTCTCAGTCTTTCATGGTTGGCTAGTTTAAAAGAATTTTTACAAGCCGGGTGTGGTGGCACATGCCTTTAATCCTAACACTGAGGAGGCTGAGGTGGACAGATCTCTGTCATTTGCCTCTACAGTGAGTTCCAGGACAGCTGGGGCTACAGGGAGACCCCGTCTCAAAAAAAAAAAAAAAAAAAGAAACCAACTACAAAATAATTTAATTCATATGAAATTCCAGAAGTGAACCCAACCATAGAAAAAGGAATCAACGTAGTGATTGTGAGAACCTGGAGTTGGAGATGGGAAAAGGATTGCATGCAAAATGGTGAGAGGAAAGATTTAGGTATGATGGAAACATATACAATCATGTGTTGCATAGGATATTTGGATCAAGGGTGGAAAGTATATAAAACAGTTGTCCTGTAGGATTATATCACCTGGTAGCAACCCTCTTAGTTCCTATAAGTACACTTTGTGGTGCTCACATAATGATAAAATCATCTGAGGCATTTCTTATATGTCCTTTCAGTTAAGCAACGCATGACTGTTAGTTGATTTTAGTGAAGGCCCCAGTTTTTAACAGTACATACAGACCAGGGACAAAGACAAAATTCATGGATTGTCAAAACTATTCAAAATGAAGCAGAGGGAACAGAACAGTTTATTTGCAAACCTCAAAAGTTAGCAACAAATCAGGAGTGGTGGCACCTACCTGTAATTCCAGTATTTTGGAGACTGAAGCAAGAGATTGAGTTTGGACCAAACTGACCTGTATAGTGAGACTTTATCAAACAAATAAAAAGAACAAAAAAAAAATCTAAACCAAAACAAACAAAGAAAAACAGAAAAAAAAAAAGGATTCACTGGAAAGCATAGTAAACTAGGCTATGGAAGCTCTTCAATGACTGAACTATACATCAAAAAGAATGTACTAGAAATAAAAACTCCAGTTTTGACAGAAGTGCACCTGAGTCATCCTTTCAGTCCCTCTACCCTGAAGATATTCCGCTCCACACACTGAGCCTAATTACCTCAAGCTGATCACTTAGCATAATTATACCTGATCCTCTCTCCCTCAAAATTCCCTTATACGCCCTTGTAATCCCTCTCTAGCATCCCACTTAAGAGTCTTTACCTGTGGTTTCTCAAATAATACCTCATTCAAAATCCCATTATAAATCTTTATCTCTATCTATCTATCTATCATCTATCTACCTATCTATATCTATCATCTACCTATAACTATCTCTACCATCTATCATCTATCATCTATCATCAATCTACCATTTATCTATCAACCATGTGTCTAAGTTATCAGTTTATCGTCATTCCATCATTTCTCTCATTGCTTATTACTTTCTACTTCATACAAAGGACTTTCAAGAGATTGGAGAACATAGTGTAGACTTGACTAATGAGTAGTGCTTGGGGATGGACATTGTGAGGATGAGCCAAGTATGTGTGTGTATGTTGCCCTGGCTAGTCTGGAACTCACTAGGTACTGAGGATGGCTTCCCCAATGCTAGGATTTCAGACATGAACCACCATGTCTGGCTTCTTAAAAGACTGATCTTAACTATGAATTATTGATAAGGAGGAAACTGAAGATGAGGTAAATTTGGGGTGGCTGTCCTACTCTAAAGGCAAGGCTAATTGGAGGCTTCTCTTTCTCATGTCAATAATGGAGAATTTTGTTTACTGGGAACGATCTTTATGAGAACTGGAGAAATCATGAACACAACCAAATGTATTATTTACTTTTAAATTACAGAAAGCAAACAGAAGACATTGTATATAGTGTTATCAGGGTTATTTGCATACCAGGGAGCTAGGTGTGACTCTTAGTAGGTTAGTCAGGCCCCAATGGATTGACTCATTTGGGGACACAAACTAGACTCTATAGACCTTATTATGTATAAATTGGATGAGGGGTAGTAAGGGGAGGTATGGATAGGGAAGTACATCTAAATATGACAAATATATAAAAATCCAATTCAATTTTAAAAAAGAAAAAAAATTCCAAGACCTCTGTGGGAGAGATGGTGTTCTCCCACCTGCTGTGCCACAGAGACTAAATGTCTCTGTGTGGTCATTGTAACTCCTCAGGTTTTACCAAACATTGCATCAATATCAACAGAATTCTCCTCCACCTGGGTCCAGTGGACATGGATTTCAGATCTTGCACTGATGACAGGTATGTGGAAAGCAGGCAGCAGCAGGCATGGTGTTAGGTTTTACTTCAACTTTTATGCTCATCAGACAAGCTGAGGACAGTGTATAAATATAATGCTGCTATTGAAGGAAGCCCCTAGAACAGCACAGTTGTGATTTAAAAAGTTATCTGTATATTCAGACAGTGTAAGATACATTCAAAAGGAGACTATAGTTTGTATGTGCCAAATAATGTTTCTCTCTCCCTCTCCCTTTATCACTCTCCTCCTCTTTCTCTTCTGATAGGGAATCTCAGTATGCAGCTCAGACTGACCTTGAACTTTCAGTGCTTTTCCTACCTCAGCCTCCCTAGTGCTATGTTATAGATGTGAGCCACCATGTCTGCGTCTCTCTCTCTCTCTCTCTCTCTCTCTCTCTCTCTCTCTCTCTCTCTCCCTCTCTCTCTCTCTCCCCTCCATGTGTGTATGTGTGACACACAGGCACCCACAGATACTGGATGGGAAAGGGAATACAAAATATTCATAAATCTAAGTCTAGGGAAATCTGGTGATTTTTCTACTCTCTTCCTGTCTTTGAACTAATTTACTGCATTTTCCAGGGCTTGTTCTTATTTTAGTAATATAATAATGAACGACAAAATCCAATTTGTTAGATGTTCCATCAAATAAAAAAGCCCAGACATGTCTTTCTATAGACTGTCATTCAAATCTCTGCACAGATTAGACTCTCCCATTTCTCTCACTCATTATCCTTTTGGTTCTTTTGCCTCATGTCAGTAGCACAGTAACTGGGAGCCAAGCCAAACATCTTCCATGCTACATGTTTTGTTACTGTCTTCGCCATCTATTGTGGGTTTTTGTTTTATTGACACAGACTCTCAGTATGGAACCAAGACTGGCTTTGAACTCCTGACCCTTCTTCCTCAGCCTCCTTATGGCTCGTTCTTACGTTATGTGCCTGTAAACCGATAATGAGGATCACTTTTCTAATTTGAATTTTGTTGGCTGTTGTTGCTGAACTGAATGAAGAGGAGAAAGAAAAGTGAAGTCAAATAACAGACACCAACTTGGATGGTGGTTGTCATCTATGGAGTGTTGTAAAGAAATTATGCTTTGAATTCAATATTTTCACCTCTGAGACCCTTTTAAAAATTAAGTTCAGCAAAATGCATATAGTTGAAATTCATAATTTTCAACCAACTTAAGAAATCACAGATCCATAATTATAAAAGGATAAATTTAAGCACGGAATGTTTATTGTAAAGTATTAACCTGTCCTACCCAGCAATTTCAAAGGTTTCCTATGGTGGGATCAGATGTGGCTGCACCTGGTGATTGGCATTGCTGTCTTATGCTTTCTGATGCATTTCTCCTTTGGTTTGTGGTGACTGGCACCAAATTCCCACCAATGTCACTGGCAGTGTTGTTTGCTGAGCAATTCACCATATAGTCAGTTTTGTTTCCAGCTTCATCAAATGTTGCAAAATGTCCAAAAGGCCAGCAATTGTTCTCTTCAGATAACACAGCCTGCTGTAGATGCTCCACTCTCCTCACTCTCCATTCTCTTACTGAGACCTTCATATCCTTTTTTTTGAATCTAGGATTTATACCTGTAACTTGATGTGTCTCTGATGTCTCGGTTGTTGGAAAGTATAGTGCAGCAACATCAGTCCCCAAATGATTTTAAATATGAGCAGCAGAAAACCCAGTTTCTAGGATATATTTTTTCTTGAAATTGTAAAAACCATATCTTATGGAGCAAACAAACTTTATTGAGAAGCAGTAACTGGAAATAATCAAGACTTTTGAGAGAAAGAAGAAAAAACTCCAGTAATACGTATTCTTCATCTTCAGCTCTGCTGTCTCCACTTCTGTGTTAACTCTGGCCCCTAAGTCACTAAACTTCTATTGTGTAACAGCCCAAAAGTAGGTAGGACAATGGGATTAAAGTCCTAAATAACAGCCTTGTACCATATCTAGTACCTCATTAGTCTACTGAATTCAGAGACGACACTCTCTAAGCTGAGTCCCCTACCCTCTAGAGTCTATTAACTGAAGGTAGGTTTGTGCTGAATTTCCCTATTGTGAGTGACTGGCATCATTAAAGAACTTGATCCCATAAAATCATCTTAGTGCATCTTTCTAGTGAATCTTCATTATTTTAAACATGTGCTGAACCTTGGTGCTTGAGATATAAACTGTCAAGGATTTCTTTGCGGGGAGGCTCTTCCTCCTAGTCACTCACCATCTCCCCACTCACCTCTGGGCTTTTCGCAGACCAACCACATGATGTTGATTTATTAGTTCTGATCTCTGTAACCTCAAATGTAGATGTTAAAGTTCTCAGAGAAGTCTGGGGTTTTCTTTCTCTTTTTCAAACTACCCTGTGAAATCAACTCATAAAGACTTCGTTGGGCTAGGCCCTTAAAACTCTATCTGGGGTTTGAAATAAATTTAAAAGAAAAGATTTTCTTTTGTAGCACTGTCTGGCCACAAAATAAACTTTATGATGACAACCAATGGCCAGAGAATGGGACTTTCAATTTCAAAATCTTCAACGATTTAGAGAATTTCAGTCAACAATGTAGAAAATAGCCTGAACTTCCCTACAAAAGAGCCTTTTACTATCTCCTTAATTGCTTCTCTCTGCCACCCCGGCAAGACTTTTCAATTTTTTTGCTCCATTAAAAGCCTACTTTATATAAAGATCACAGCTTCCAAGTGGGGAAAATAAACCTTAAACCAAAATTGAATGCTCCCGTTTTAAGAGATTACTCACTGATATTGACGCTCCTGGACCACTGGACCACTTTCCACCTCCTTACCTCATTCCTTCCACTGCTCTGCCTTCTTCTGACTCACCCATTAGTCCCTTTAGATCACCTTCCTTATCCTCCCAACCTGTACCTTCCCCCAACTACCCAGAATCTAAGCCTGGACACTCCCCCAGCTGTTTTCTCCTGCTTCTCTAATGACTAACAGCTGAAATTCACAGTCTCCCTACTCTCATACTTGGAACAAAGAAATCTTTCAAAGTCTTTTGTCACTATTCAGTCTCTGAACAACCAACTCTTAACTTGTTCCCTCCCTCTGGAGGTTTCTTAGGTTTCCTCCCTATGACAACTGTAACCAGCAGCCTCTCAATCCTACCCCTCCCATTGGAATGTTTCAAGGTTTTCTCTCCCTCTGTGATCCATTTTATTGGTGTTATTTTGTTTTATTGAGACAGAGACTCACAGATATACATTTGCCTCTGCCTCCCAAATGCTGAGATTAAAAGCATACTCTACCACACCCAGTGACTTTTTAAATTTTAACTTAACCAGCTGGATGTGGTGGTACATGCCTTTAATCCCAGCACTTGGGAGGCAGAGGCAGGTGGATCTCTTGAGTTCATGGCCAGCCTGGTCTACATAGTGAGTTTCAGGCTAGCTGGGGCTACAGGGAGACCCTGTCTCAAAAAGACCCCCCCCAAAAAAAGAAAGAAAAAAAATTAACATTTATAGAACTTACCTAATTTTTCTCCTCTCTCTTTCTTTTTTCCTTCCTTCTTTTTTTTTGAAAAAAAACTCTGTCTCATGTATCCCAGGCTGATCAAACACTCTGACCCTCCTGCCCCCACCCCAGAATGTTCATGAATTCCCAGGCTGGTCAAACACTCTGACCCTCCTGCCCCCACCCCAGAATGTTCATGAATACTTTTCAGAGGTGTATCACTCCATTTGCAAGAAAGAGACAGTTGCTTCTGGGAGAACTGATTTGGATGCCCCCGTCCTCACATTTCTACCAAAGGTGAGAGCTGTCTATTCAGGTGAGGCTTACCACCATGACAGGCAAGCACTTTGACTCTGAGCTACAAACTGTCAGGCCCTGCTTTCCTACATTTAGGCTAAGAACAATCTCCTTGTCTCAGCTGTTCCCATTAACTTTTCTTAAAAAGCAGCTCAACTGTGTCTTTCCCTGTCCTTGGAAGGGTAGATTTATGCCTTGAATAAAATCTGCAGCTCCCACAGGTCTGGAGAGATGGCTTGGCAGTTTAGAGCACTGGCTGCTTTTGCATAAGACTCTTGCTTGGTTCCAGCACCCACATGGTGGCTAACAACCATCTATAACTCCAGTTCCCAAGGGTCCACAGGTATTGCATGACACAGGTACACATACATGCAGGTACAATACTCATACACAGAAAATAAAAATGATTAAATCTAAAAAGAAAATTTACGAGGCTGGGGAGATGACTCAGAGGTTAAGAGCACAGGCTGCTCTTGTACAGAACCCAGATTTGATTCCCAGAAACCACATGGTGGCTGACAACCATCAGTAACTCCAGTTCCATGGGACTCCGACGCTCTCTTCTGACTTCCCTGGGCATTGCACGTCTTGAGTGCACTTACAAACAATACACTCATACATATAAAAAAAATAAAATAATAAAAAATATTAAAACTTTTTTTAAATAATCTGCAGCTCCCAACCACTCCTTTGCCTGCAGCACTGGCAGCGAAGCAGCAACTCTGGCTGCTGGTGGGGGTGTGACTGGGGCTTGGACTTCTTAGTGGGTCACAAGGCATTCTCCCATGCCCCATCAGTGGATGTTATTACCATGGCTGGCATTATTCATGCCCAAGCATACCCCGGTCCAGCTATGTCTGAAGTGTTCCTCAGGCCCCAGTGTAGGCCAGATCTAGAGTCCCCAGAAAACATGTTTCCCAGAGAAACAATATAGAGCAATCAAAGAAAATCACAGACCCTTTGTGTGCTGGATACATCCCTAGGTCCCATGTTGGAAGGCTGTACAAGCAGCAACTGGGGACTGATGCCTGCCTCCCCTTCCTGTTCCCATATAAGGGTCTCATCTTTCCTGAGCCTCTCTGCCAGTTTGACCCAGTTCTTTTGTCCACAGAATCTTACAAATGTATGAGTGGTCCACTCTGTTTATCAAGAGAACCCATTCTGCCTACCCAAGGGCTTGTGTGCACTCATACCAGTGTGATACACACTCCCCCTAAATAAGCAAGTAAATAATTTAAAGAGAGAGAAACCAGTTTTTGGGAGTTGGCTCCCTCACCCAGCAGCAGCCCTCTTGCTTCCGCCCTGCTCCTAGCTGGAGCATTGTCCCACCTCCCATGATTCTCCCTGTCCCTCATTCTATCCTAACAGGGGTTATTTAACTCTTTTTTTTCTTTTACAATGTGGTTGTACATGTGCCACATCTTACATGTGGAAGTCAGAGGTCAACTCTGTGGTGTCAGTTCTCTCCTTCACTTTTTGTATGGGATCAGGGGATCAAACTCAGGTCATTCACCTTGTGTGGCAAGTGCTAAGCACTTTCACCTGCTCAGTAGTGTTTTTCTTACTTCTGTAGGAAAACGTGTCGAACATGTTAAGATTATGCAGAATGGTTTCACTCCCTCACCCTTCCCCTTCCACATGCCCTCACCTCACAAAAACAAACTCTGACAAGCACTGATCTGTTAAATGTATTCAGTGCTTTTCACTTTCCATCATGTTCTATCATGGGAACTGCACTTGATGGCAGAAGCCCTTTTTTCTTCACTTGGGGCATTGTTACCTCACTATATGATAAAGAAATGGGCCTTTCCTTCCTTCCTTTGGCTCACAGTAGAGCACAGACTGGCTTGGAATTCTGGCCCATCTTTCTCTTTGTCTGTGCTTAGGGCTGGGGACATGGATAAGCCAGCATACCTTGCCCAGAACCTTCTTCTTTGGGGGTGATATTTGAGATTGGGTCATACTCTATGGCCCAGACTGGCCTAGAGCTTTCTATGTATCCCAGGCTGGCTTCAGATACACAGCTCTTCTCCTGATGCAGTGCTGGGGTGACTGGTGTGTACCACTGTGCCTGCCAGAACTTTCTTCCTTGCCCATTCTCCTTCCTCTGTTGCTGACTGAATGAGCAGTGCTAGGGGATTCACCTCCCCATCTTCCCGTTGAATCCTAGAAAAAGCATGGGCAGTTCTAGGGAAGCAGGTCATTGTTCCCCCCTTCAACCTGGAGCCCTTGGAGGTGGGCACGCACGCATGCACACACACACACACACACACACACACACACACACACGTTCAATCTTTGCTAACCTATCACCCTAGTGGCACTATGACACTAGCTGCCTACTGAGTGTCCTGAGCTAGCATGTACACAACAGGCTCCTGAAGGCCTTTGTTATGTTTGACTTCAGCATGCATTCTGTGGGAAGGCAAGCATCACACAACCTTCTAGACAAACTTGGAGAGCATCACAGGGTAATGAGGGGTCCATGTTAGCAGAAACCAAAAGACCAGTTCCATTTCTTGCTGAAGTTCTGAGTCTTTACACAAGGTGAAGATGATACACAGAGGCTCTGCTCTGCCAGGAAACTGTGCTAGAGGCTTTGTTGCTGACTCTCTAAAACATCCTGGTTATCATATTTTTATTATCACTGTGGTTACCCAATGACACAGAAGGAGACACTGAATCCTACAGCGATGTAATATGTAGCAGGCAGTGCAAGACTCCAAAGACTGGTTTATGCCAGGTAGTGTATGTTGAAATAAGACACGTCTGTGGTGCTGGATGACAGTGGTGAAGGGTGAGGGAATGATGACAAAAGACTGATCAGGTGGGGCATCTTAGAAAAGTAAGGGAATGGGTTTGGATGGCAGGCACTAGGCTGTGACCGAACCCATGTCAGAGACTCACAGGGTAGAAATAAATAAACTTTCCTCTGCCCGCTTGACTCATCCAGGGCTAGAGATCATACAGACAGACAGCGTTTTCAGCTGGTCCACTGAGGCAGAAGCAGACATGGAAGAAATGGCTGTACAAGGCTGTTATTGATCTGCTTGTCTATTGGCTGGGCCATGTGTCTAAAAGAAGATAAGAGAAGTATGTTGTGTGCTAGACATTCTTGTGCTCTATATTCATAGTGACACATCATCTGCTGAGGGTGTATTTCAGTTGGTAGAGTAGCTTGTTCTACCCTCAGCACCCTATAAAACTGGATTTGGTGCATGCCTGTAACTCAAGAACTTGGGAGATGGAGACAGGAGCAACAGGAAGTTGTAGGTTATCCTTGGCTGTATAGACCTTATCTATGTAGACCAGGCAGGCCTCAATCTCACAGGGATCCTACCAAGTTCTGAGATTAAAGATCTGTATCACCATGCGTGGTCTAAGAATTTATGATAAAATAACAGCCTCTACACACTGGTGAATTTTAAAATACATTTTGGGAGGTTTTCTCTGTTTGCTGCTTTTTTGTTTTTGTTTTGTTTGCCTTATCAGTTTTTGTTTATATTGCTATGGATCAAAACAAGGGCAATGCATGTGCTAGGCAGGTATTCTACCACGGAGCAACTTCCCCAGCAACCTCCTCCTTTTTAAAAAGTATTTAATATATTATTGAAGATGAGAGAGAGAGAGAGAGAGAGTATGAATGTGGGCCTATGCACATGATGGCTTGTGTGTGAAGGTTAGGGGATAGCTTTGAGAATCTTCTACCTTGTACTCCTGGGATGGGTGGCAAGTGCTTTTACCCCTAAACTGAAATTTCCCTGACCTTTGTCCTTCTTTTGAGACACAGTCTTCCTATGTCATTGAGGCTAATCTCAAAGTCCTGATCCTTGGGTCTGCCTTGGATCAGTCTCCCAAGTACTAGGGTGACAGTGGTGTGTCACCATGGCTGGCCTGGCTTTCTACTGAGAACTTACACTATGACAGGTCTGTCTGTGCTGAAATGGCTGAATCATTTTGACTCTCACAATTATCCTGTGAGTCATGCATGATATCCCTTTTATAAGATATTTTAATTCAGAAGGTAAAGTATTTGCCTAGGGTTGCATACTTGTTAAGTGGCAGAATTGGAATGGAAATCAGTTCAAAATCATGATTTTTCTTTCTTTTTTCTTTTTTTTTTTTTTTTTTTTTTTTTTTTTTTTTTGGTCTTTTTGGGATAGAGTTTCCCTATAGCTCCAGTTGGCCTGGAGTGCCACCATGCCTGGTCCCCAAACCATGATTTTTCTATTGAGATGAGGATGTAGTTCCAGCTGGGCTCAAATGAAGGATCCACCAGTTTTCCAGACAGCTGGTCAGTTACTTATATGAACTCACAACAATGGTGACACTATGCACACATCCAAAATAAGCTGAAACTAGACAAAATCCCAACATAGACTTGGGGAAGTGGGTAAGAAACCCTGAGGAACTACTGGCAATGACTGCTGGGAAGGGTATTCAGTCTCCTTTAAGGGTGAAACTTTTAGTAGATTGACCAGGCTCCAGTGGATCAACCAACACTGAAGGGTGTTTGGGGATACAAACATGACTCTACAGTCTTTTATGTGTGTGTGTGTGTGTGTGTGTGTGTGTGTGTGTGATATAAAATATAGAGTAAAGAAATTTGGAGAAAGGGTTAGAAAGGAATCCAAATAATAAAAGTATAAAATCAAATCAGGTGGCACACACCTTTAATTCTAGCACTTGGAAGGCAGAGGTAGTTGGATCTCAGTGAGTTCAAGCCAACCTGGTCTACATAGCCAGTTCCAGGTCAGCCAGTGCTACATAGTGAGACCCTGTCTAAAAAATAATTCTCATCAGTATTCCAAGGCTTTTGGTCAATCAACAGGAATCCATTAAAGTTTTTCCATGCAGCCAGTATTGATGAAGACCGTATAGATGCCATAAAAAGATTTTTAACATACGCTTTTCTATTCAAGGTATGTGGAGCCAAAAGTTGAGAAAAGAAGATAGAACTGTATGTGATGTAATTACAGAGTGTCATCCTCCTGGAAAGGAATTATAAATAACTACTCTACCTAGAGAAGGGCAAGACCACAGACTAGTATTGTAGACAATCTTTCAAGAGCACAATCCACATGCTTTTTTAAGAAAATGATTCAATGAGGCAGAGATGGTTCCCTGAGCTGCTGTAAAATATTTGGTAGCTTGGCATGGACCAGATCTTCAACAGAATTGTGGAAGAAAATTTCCCAAAATTAAAGAAAGACATGCCCATACAAATACCAGCAGTGTATAGAACACCAGACAGGACCATAAAAGAAACTCTCCATGGCACATCAGAGTAAAAACGCTAAACATACAAAACAAAGAGACAATATTGAAAGCTGCAAAAGAGAAACAAGTCACAAATGAAGGAAAACCCATTAGGATTACAGCTGACTTTTCAGTGCAAATTATGAAAGCAAGAAGAGCCTGGACCAATGTATTCCCAGTTTAAAATGACCAGAGATGCCAACCCATATTACTATACCCAGCCAAAATGTCTATTATAGTTGAAGGGGAAAAAAAATCTTTCATGA
>NW_008342003.1:3102071-3103604 GCF_000622305.1 Nannospalax galili
GGCATAAGTGTGGGAAAAGTACAGCTATGTCAAGAATGTGAACAGAAATAAAAATGACAGGATTCAATACACATCATTCATTAATAACTTTAAATATTAATGGACTGAACTCCCCAGTCAAAGACATAGACTAGGTGAATGGATTAAGAAACAAAACCCAATTTTTTGTTGTCTGCAAGAAACTCATCTTACTTTCAAGGACAGACACTATCTTAAAGGGAAACGATGGAAAAAAACATACCAAGCAAATGGTACTAAGTAAAAAGCAGGTGTAGCAATTCTAATATTTGACAAAATAGACTTTAAACTAAAATTAATCAGAAGAGATAAAGAGGGCTACTTCATTCTGATCAAGGGAACAATAAATCAAGAAGATATTACAATCATGAACATATATTCACCAAACGCTGGTGCACCCAACTTTATAAAAACAATACTACAGGATTTTAACACCCAGATTAATCTCAACTCATTAATAGTAGGGGACTTCAATACCCCCCTGTCTCCATTAGATAGGTCAACAGGGCAGAGAGTTAACAGAGAGACATTTGATTTAAACAACACCATATATCAAATGGACTTCACAGGCAACTATCGAGTATTCCACCCAAGCAGCAAAGGACATACTTTCTACTCAGCACCCCATGGAACCTTCTCCAAAATCGACCATGTACTGGGGCACAAAACAAACCTCAACAAATACAAAAAGATTGAAATAGTTCCATGCATTCTATCACACCACAATGTAATAAAGCTTATAGTCAACACCAGAAGAAGCCCTAATCACCACATGAACACATGGAGATTAAACAACACACTCCTGAATGATGAATGGGTCAAAAGAGAAGAGAAATTAAGAAAGAAATAAAAGTATTCGTGGAACTAAATGAAAAGGACAATACAACACAACAAAACCTCTGGGACATGCTGAAAGTGGTTCTTAGAGGGAAGTTTATAGCTCTAAGAGCCTACATCAAAAAATCATAAAGAACACAAATAAATGACTTAACGTTGCAAGTCAAGACACTTGAAAAGCAACAGCAAGCAAAACCCAAACCCAGCAGACAAGAAGAAATAACAAAAATCAGGGCAGAAATTAATGAAATTGAAACAAAACAATACAAAGAATCAACAATTCCAAGAGCTGGTTCTTTGAAAAGATAAACAAGACCGACAAACCACTAGCCCAGTGAACCAAAAGAAAGAAAGAGCACCTCCAAATCAACAAAATCAGAAATGAAAGGGGAAACATCACAACAGGCACCAGAAAGATACAGAACATTATAAGGGAATACTTTAAAAACTTATATGCTACTAAATTTGAAAACCTAAAAGAAATAGATGGATATCTAAAGGTATGAGAATCACCAAAACTAAACCAAGAAGAGATTTAACAGCTTAAACAGACACATAACACAAAAAGAAATTGAAACAGTAATATAAATCCTCCCAACTAAAAAAAGCCCAGGACCAGATGGATTTACAGCAGAATTCTATCAGACATTTAAAGAAGATCTACATCCAATACTACTT
>NW_008342003.1:3104657-3105713 GCF_000622305.1 Nannospalax galili
CTGAGCACTAGGAGCAATTCTGGGGGGATTACTATACCAAATTTTAAACTGTATTACAGAGCTATAGTCATAAAAACAACATGATGCTGGCACAAAAATAGACCCATAGATCAGTGGAACAAAATTGAAGACCCAAATATGAGTAAATATGATTTCAGCCACCTGATATTTGACAAAGGGACCAAGAATATTCACTGGAGGAAAGACAGCATGTTCAGCAAACAGTACTGGCAAAACTGGATCTGCACCTGTACAAGAATGAAACTAAAACCCTATCTTTCACCCTGCACAAAAGTCAACTCCAAATGGATCAAAAATCTCAATGTTAAGCCTGAAACTCTGAAACTGTTGGAAGAAAACATTGGAAAAAACCTACAAGATACAGGAGTAGGAAAGGATTTTCTAAACCAGACATCAACTGCCCAGAAAACAAGGGCAAGAATTAACAAATGGGACCTCATTAAACTAAAAAGCTTCTGTACATCAAAGGAGGCAACCAGGGAAGCAATCAGAAAACCCACAGAATGGGAGAAAATCTTTACCAGTGACACAGCCAACAGAGGTTTAATATCCAGAATATAAAATGAACTCAAGAAACAGAGAACCAAGACAAGAAGCAACCCAATTAAAAGATGGGCTAAGGAGTTGAACAGAGAGTTCTCAAAAGAAGAACTAAAGATGGCTATGAAACATCTTAAAAGATGTTCAACATCACTAATAATTAGGGAAATGCAAATTAAAACCACTTTAAGGTTTCGTCTTACCACAGTCAGACTGGCTAAGATGAAGAGAACAAATGATACCAAATGCTGGAGAGGATGTAGGGAAAGGGGAACACTCATCCACTGCTGGTGGGGCTGCAAACTTGTTGAACCCCGACACTTGTACGTCCATGTTTCTTTCTGCCCTTTTCACAACAGCTAAGAGATGGAAGCAACCTTCAATTGACGAGTGCAAAATGAAAATGTAGTTCATTTATATGATGGAGTTTTACTCAGCAATAAAGAAAGATGAAATCATGAAATTTGCAGGTAAATGGATAGAACTAGAAACTGT
>NW_008342003.1:3105860-3107913 GCF_000622305.1 Nannospalax galili
GGAAAAGAAAGAACCTGAAAAGAACAACAGTAGGAAACAGGTCTTAATAAGGGAGATATGGATAAAATTTTGGTTTAAGGGAGGGTGGAGGGAAGGTTATACAAGGAACCTAGTGGATAAATGGAAAGGAGGAGCTCAAGAGAGGTAGAACCATAGGAGAAGGGTATTATTAAGGGAGAAATGGGGGAAATGGGGGCACCTTAAGTGGGACAAGTATGGTGGAGGGATGAGACAATGCGAGAGATAAATAATGCCTAGCTAGTTTTAAAAACCAGAGGGAACCATATTACTCCAACAACCTACTGAAAAATTATATATAGCAGATCAAGAAATATATGTCTAGCTAAGGTTTATCTGAGAACAATTTGTCTTTGCCCAAGATTTATCTACATGGCACACAGTAATTAAAAGTACCAGACTGGTGGAACTAACCTTCTTGGGTGGTTAACAGATATATTTTGAGGCCTATATTAATTTGGTCAGAGGGACATAATGAACATTTTTTGCTCCTTGCCCTCCTAGGTCAACTAGTTCCAGGGGACTATGAGTAGCTCTGAAAATGTGCTGTAATTGTGGTGGGTCATCTGTCCTCTTGATCAAGGACCTGAGGAGACCCCACCAGATGGACTTGAACCAATGTCCAGTCTATAAAGAGCAGGGTCAACACAGAGGAATCATTTCCTCCATGCTTCCAAGCGAAGCAAACCATGGTCGAGCAGGACCTTTGACTTATCTTCACATAGGTGGACCTGATAAAAGAAAGCCAGCGGCAGGGCCCAAGCTAGGAGTAGAGAACAGCGGGGGAGATGGAAGGGTGAGGGCGGCTGGCGGAGTCAAGGCGCAGAGGACTGCATGGTAGACTTACCCCCAGAGAGGCCTGAGGGCGGGAGAGTCCCAATATAATTTTTAAGAGTCCATATGTATAGTTAAAGGCTGCTTAACAAGCAACAATGCCAGATAGGAGATACTTTCTTTTGAGTTGTTAGCCAGGGTGGCCCAAGGGACTCCCAGATAGTAACCCAGCATAGAACTGGGAAAATGAACAGCAGACCCCAATCTTATCCAAAGGAATCTAGACAACTGATTACCGCTAGATGAGGAACAGCTGAGCTTCCTGAAACAAAGACCTCTAGATAGGCTGACTAGATTCACCAGAATGCCAAATAGTGGGAAATGGGTGGGGGGTGCTGACAACACAGCAGACAGTAGCAGGGATATCAGTGTATAAGGGCTCTAGTGGGGGGAGGGAGGCTATGGGAGGATGCCATCTGGGAATTGGGTGTATAGTTGAATAAGATAGTTTGGGATGTTCTGTGTGATATACAGAAAAAAAAAGTCAACAAATTTAAAAAATACATTTGAGGAGGAAGGATGGAAATTTATATCGTGTTAATTAGTAGAGGTGATAAACATTACCATTAAAATCTACCCAATGACTTTATAAACATACACAGGCACCAAGGATCCAAGTGAAAGCGATTATAACTAGTAATAATCAGATACATACAGATTAGAGATACATGCACCAACATCTCAGTGTTAATAGCAAAACCAATGAGCCTTTCTGTAAGGAACAATATATTCTAAAAAATTTTGTTACATTTTTAAAATGAAATGGAGATCTTTTTTTAAAGGTTAAAGACTCATTCAATTTTATGTCTTATAGTGTTTATACTGAGTTCAATATTGTATAACCATATTAATTCAACTGTGAACCTAAAAATTTACAGCCAGTTTTGAAAGACATGTATCCTTGCCCTGGAAATTGTTACTGAATATGCTAAAGTTGTAATGAAATGCTTCTTCTAATCATGTAGTTATTAAAATTTTTTTAAAAAGCAAAGCAAAACAACAGTAACAAAAAGAAAAGAATGAAAGAAATTGATACAAGGTATAATGAGCAACGAAGATGTGTGTTGTGTCTAAGAAAGTGCACCGGGATTTTGATATGTACAGCTGTCCTCGTACCAGTCTGCTGCTGGTACTAGAAAGGATGGTCACTTTACCTTTAGGGTTAGGGTTAGGGTTAGGGTTAGGGTTAGGGTTAGGGTTA
>NW_008342004.1:0-3528 GCF_000622305.1 Nannospalax galili
AACAACTGAATTTGCATTAGAAACTCTGAAAATCAGGAGGGATTTAATTGACATACTACAAGTTCTGAAATACCACAGATGCTAAGCCAGACTACTAAACCTAGTAAAATGAGCATCATAATTGAGGGAGAAAAACTTTCTATGATAAGAATAGGCTAAAAGAATTTGCAACTACCGAACATCCCCTAATGAGGATCCTAGAGAAAAATACTTCCTACTGAAGGGAAGAATAAGCTATGGAAGAGGCTAGAGGGAAAATAAAAAATCAATGTTAGGTCAATTGTTAATCAAAAGAAGAGTAAGATAATAAATATGATAAAATCAACACTGTCAAGAGCGAAGAGCCATTTATAAACACTAACTTTGAATATAGTGTTCTCAGCTCCAGAATCAAAAGACACAGCCCAACTGACTGGATTAAAAGTCAGGAGATCATTTTGCTGCCATCAAGAAACACGACTCCCCCGCAGAGGAAAACAGTATCTTAGGGTGAAAAGATGGTCAAAGCTATTCCAAGCCAATGGAACCAGAAAACAAACAGCAGGTACTATTTTATTACCTAACTGTATGTACTTCAAAAGTAATCAGATGAGAAAAAGGTCACTTCATATGGATCAGGAAAACATCCATCCTTAGGACATTTCAGTTCTAAACATCTGTACCCCAAACTTAGGGGTACCAAATTCCCCAAAACAAATGTCATTAGAAATCAAGCCACAGATAGCCCAGCTCAGTAACCGTAGGTGACTTCAGTACCCCACTTTCACCAGTGGACAGGTTATCCAGGAGGAAAAGTAAACAGAGAAATATTGGAGTTCATCAACCTGATGGATAAAATAGACCTATCAGATATCTACAGACAATTTCACCCTACCTCTGGAGGAAATGCATTTTCTCAGAAGTCCATAGAACATTCTCTAAAATAGTCCAAATGCAGGGAAATTGAAATAACTTCTTTTATTTTATCTCAGCACGTTGACTAAAGCCAGGAAGCAAGAGCGGTACAAGTCACAGAAAATGGATCAAAAGAATCAATGCTTTGAAATCAAACATCTTATTAAAAGCAATCTGCAAATTCGATGCACTGCCAATCAAAATTCCAGAACCGGTAGGTCAATTATACTCTGGTGGGTGGCCCCACACCTAGGAGTGCATAGGCAGCATGGATCAGACTCAGTGGGTTATTAAAAAGAGGATACAAAGTTGGGAGAGGAAGTAAGAATTGATCTGAGAGGAGGTAGGGTAATTAATTGGGTGTGAATATGATGAAAATATATTGTATGGAATTCTCAAAGAATTAATAAAAAATTTAATCCAGGGGCTCTTCTTCACAGGCACAGACAAATCTTTAAAATTTATATAGATGGACGAAAGACCAGGGTATTCCAAAGAATCCTGAACAGAGAGGACACCGTGCAGTATCAGAAGGTCTGATTTTAAGTTATACTACAGAGCAATAGCAACAAAAACAACACAGTACCAGCACAGAAACAGACACATCAGTCATAGGAACACAATAGTATTCAGATGTATGTTCATGCAACTACAGCTACTGATTTTTTTGACAGAGATGCCAAAAAACATACACTGGAAAAGAGAGCATACTGTATGTTAACATGATAGAATGAAACTAGCTCCATATGACTGGCCTTGTTGAAAAATCAATTCCAAATGGATCAAGGACTTCAGTATAATACCAGACATCCTGAAATTGTTATACTAATATTTAGGGAGTACACTTCAACATATAGACACATATAGGGCTGAGTCAGAATGTCATCTGGTAGTGCATGAATTAAGACCAATAATTGACAAATACCATCTCATGATTCTAAAAATCTTTTGTACAACAAAACAAACATGGCCAATCCAGTAAAGAGGCAGCCCACAAAATGAGATACACCTTTGTTAACTATACCTCTAACAGAAGACAGAGAATTGATTTCTAGAATATGCTATGCAAAGAACCCAGAAGGACATAAGGACCAGACACAGTAGGACTTGGCTTTAATCCTAGTAGCAGAGAGGCAGAGGCAGGCAGGTCTCTGTAAGATCAAGGTCAACGTGGTCTACAGGGAGACCTGTCTCAAACAAGCAATTAGGCAGACAAACTATATATCCTTCTCTCTCTCTCTCTCTCTCTCTCTCTCTCTCTCTCTTTCTCTCTCCCCAATTAAAAAATGGGACATCAACCTGAACGGAAAATTCTCAAAAAGAAGAAATGCAAATGGGTAATAGGCTAATAAACACTTTTAAGAATATTTAGCATCCTTTCCAGTGCAGCCTTAAGTGGGGGGCACCCACTCCTCTGTAAATAAATCCCCACCCTATGCTCTGTTTAAAATAAAAAGGAAATGATTGGTGTTTGGATAGATAGATGAGAGGGATCTGATTAAACCACAAGTGGATGGGCTTGCAATTGGGAATGTCTGGGGACACTCAACACAGTGGGCCTTAACTCTCAGGACAGAGTATATGGGTTCCAGTGGGAGTGGGCTATCGGAGGGTGCTTGTGGGGATGGGGCTATAAAGATGATTCAGATGGTTTGTGATATTCTGTATGAAATACAACAAAATTTAATTAAATTTTAAAAAAGAGAGAGTGTCCTATAAATACATAAGAAGGACAATTATTTTGGTTTCTGGAAAATTTTCAGAAATTTGACATTTGATGTAGGCTTTTGAAATATTTTGGAATTGGATAGAAGGAAAAAAATGGGAAGGGTAGAATGAACATTATATTGTATTCTGTGGATACAAAAGCAGTTAACCAGCATGCAGTGAAAATTAGTGAAGTCTATGTTTGAAAGTAAAGTAGTTAGGGGGTTTCATGGGCAGCAATAGTATAACCTAAACAGTGTAAAAGACAATTAGGCCACATTGAAGGATTTGGTCTGAAAGTGTGAGATGGCTAGGTTGGACACTGGAGTGCTTACTCTGACTGAAGAACAAAGGATAGGCAGGGGAAAGTGATAGCAATCTGGTTAAAGAAATGAGAGACTAAATTTTCTGAGTGGAGTTTGAAAGGCAGAATTTGCAGGTCTTCAGAGTTACTAGGTGAGTTGAAAGCTGAGGAGGGATCATAACATGATGCTTGTGTTTGTGACTTAAGCTTTGGCTCGTGAGTACAGTCCTTAATAGGATGTCCTGTGTTGTATGGTCGACAAGAGAAATTTTCTTGAGAACTGCTGACCTGCAGCTACCACACTGCCTAGTCCCCAGTGGAATGAAAACTATTTCAGTAAAGCTAACAGTTCATACAATATTTTAGTCTGTTGCATTAATCTGCTCATTTCTGAGGTTTCAGTTATCTTTTCAAAGGTTCTACCTAGGTGTCCCTCAATTGATGAGTATAATGAAAATGTGGTTCATATATATTATGGAGTTTTACTCAGCAGTAAAGAAAGATGAAATCATGAAATTTGCAGGCAAATAGCTGGAACTAGAAACTGTTATATTAAGTGAAGTAACACAGACTCAGAAAAAAAAAATGACATATGTTCTCCCTCATATGTGGATCCTAGAACC
>NW_008342004.1:5198-9858 GCF_000622305.1 Nannospalax galili
TGTATTTTAATAATGAAATGGAGATCTTGTTTAAAGGTTAAAACCTCATTTAATTTTATGTCTTATAGGTTTTATACTGAGTACAATATTGTATAACCGTAATAATTCAACTGTAAACCTAAAAATGTACAGCCAATTTTGTAAGAGGTGCAGCCTAGCTCAGAAAATTGTTATTGAATATGTCAATGCTGATGTAATGAAATGCTTCTAGTCATGTGGTTATTAAATAATTAAAACAATTAAAACAAAAGAATAATAATGGAACAAAACAAGAAGCAGAGACCAACCATAAGTGCTGGAAAAAACAAAAGTAGGTGACTTGAACCAGAAAAATTGAGTTTATGTTTTGAATGTGTTGAAAGTAGAACTTCAAGAATTGCTTGTAAACAGAAGCAAAATGTCATGAAGGATTTTGGAAATGAGAATCATTTCCATGTAATTTAAAGAATTTATTTATTATTTTTATTTTCAGCGTATAAGTGTATTGCCTGCATGTATGTAAGTGCACCTGTGCTGTGCAATGCCTATGGAGGTCAGAACACGGTGTTGGATCCCCTGGAACTGGAATTACAGATAGTTACTAGCAGTCATGTGGGTTGGAACCAAACCCAGGCCCTCTGCAAGAGTAGCCAGTGCTCTTAACCACTGAGCCATCTCACCAGTCCCTTTCTCCCATATAATTAAAATAGAGACTTTAATACAATGTTTTTAGAAGTGTTGAAAAGATAACAAATGTGATTAAAACATCAAAGTTCTTGCAAAACTAGGTGCCATTCCCAGCCATTCATGGGGCCCTGGGAAGATGAGAGCTGGGTGTAGGGATGTGGCAGGTGTTGCCTCCAGTGAAGTGTAGGGGCAAGAAGGATCAGCAGTTGCAACTTTCCCCTCTGCCTAGCCTTAGACTCACTCCATGGCAGGACACAACCAGAAAACATCTGGTGTGATAACCTGTGTGCAACACAGCTGGGACACAGCTGGGACCTGGGACAGCTCCCAGGACAGAGCGAGTCAGCCTCAGAAGGTGGGAATGTGAGAGAAAAGACAGGAGTCAGGGTAGGTGGAGGAAGAGATACATAACACATAAATCACACCAAACTCCTCAGGAGTAGTGAAACCAAATCAAAGTGTTCCAAGAGCATTGTAACTTGTATAGAACAAATCACAGAAGCAAGTAATAAAGGGTCAAAAGTACAGTATAAATCCTGGAAAAGTATATGCACAGACTGTTCAGAGAAAAGGAGGAAACTCCTAAGGCTTTTTAAGGACTGACACTCAGCATCATTTAGATTCAATGCATTCAAATTAAAGTTTTACTCATGAATGGCTCTCAGCTATCAGAGGATGGATGAAGTTGTGGACATATTTTCTTACCAAGGCTGTTATGGATTGACTTATTTACACAAGAGAGAGTGGGTAAATTCATACCAGCACCAAGAATGACAACTTTGTAGCTCAAGTACAGTTTCACTTTAGTGTAATTAATCTTTCAGACATATTTTGTGCACAAAAATAACACATATATTAAAATACCATATGTGTTACTATTTATAAGTTCAAATTTTAATAAAATGTTGATTGAATGTGTGATTTAATTTATAGCAGTTTCTAAGCACCTGAACAGAAAACATAGGTTAAAACTGAAAGATACCTATTAAAACTGAAAGAAGACAATGTATAAAACCAGTCACTGCAAGTTCTATTTATGCTTATACAGTTACCTATTTAATTTACAGGGCGGATTTGAATGCTTTGACGTAGAGCTATTAAGGAAGAAATGAAAATAAATTATAAATATTTGTGACATGTATTGTTAGGTAGAATATTATGTGCCAATTTATTTGTATTTCAAAAACATACATATATGTATGACAGCATTAAATTTTGATAAATAATCTGTGTATACTAAATATAGGTATAATAGAGATATTGGGTATTGGAATGATGTTACAGCTATGCAAACTTACATGTCTAGCAATTACAGAGACGTCAATGGTAGTTTTCTTTGGAATTATTTGGTGCCTCCTTCAATGCCTTGTAAGCAGAAATAATGAAGAAAATGGTGCAAACAGTTCTCAAGAACAAGAGAAGTTTATGATTCATCAGATGGTTTCTGATTATTCAATTGGTAAAATACTAATAGGCAAATAGATACTTGTTGAAATCTGGATAATTTTGTCAGCTGAATAATGTGTGAGCTAATAAAATAAAAATTAAAGCTAAAAGTCACTTTCAGTATTTATATAAGTATTGAATCTGTGTGTTTTCAGGTATGTATCCACATACATATAAGACTTTTATTATAATGGAAAATAAGAAAATGTTCATTTGCTCCTATGTATACCCATGGGTTACAAAACAGAAACTTGTGGCTGGAGAGATGGCTCAGCAGTTAGGAGCATTGGCTGTTCTTGAAAAGGACCTGGGTTTGATTCCCAGCACCCACAAGGCTTCTAACAGTTGTATGTAACTGCAGTTCCAGGGGAATCCAACACCTTCTTCTGACCTCTGTGGGCATTGTACAACATGGGATTACTACATACATGCAGGTAATATACTCATACACATAAAATAAATAAAATAAAATAACAAAACAAAAAAATAAAATGATTTCATCTTAAGGATCACCCCTTACTAATGAGAGCTAATGCTGCCAAATGGGAGAGCCTTGGAGTTTCCTCTGCCAGAGGTTTCTCTCTGCAGTGTGACTTTCTCAGTAACTTTATTATAATTTTTTTCTATTCTATTATAGTCCTATAAATAAATGAAATATGTATACATTCTTGCATAAATGCAAATATAAAGCTTTTAGTTAATTGAGGTGTATTAAAACTTTTCCATTTTTCAATATGAGGATCATTTACAGAAGTTTAGGCACATAGATACATACATACACGTACATATACACAGATACATGTGTATGTCACAACCCCCCAAACCTTCTCCACATACGCATAAACATACACACTTGTATATACCCATAGACTCACATACACATATACACAGAGCACAAACACAGTCATATGAATACACATTGATACACAAATCATATACATACATACCCTCACATATACATACACACATGTACACACCCATAGACACACAGACACAAAACACACATATATATGCATGAAAATACATATAAACATGCACATATACACATATAGTAACCAATACACAAAGATAGGCAAACACAAATGCATACACATGTGCACATATGCGCATACACAATGATTTGCACATGTACACAGACATAGACATACACACGTACAAACACATAAACATATATACATGAAGATACAGCGACACACATAAACACTCATACACACAGAGACACATATAAGCACACATACACACGCATATACACAGAAAGACACACACACACACACACACACACAAAAAGACATAATACCCTCACATTATTCATTCAGATGAGCCATCTGCCACTGGAAGCTGGAGCGTAGGACTGCCAAAGCTTCATGTTGATAGCAACAGCTTTTTTGCAAAAGAATCTTCAGACACAGTGGTTTTGTGTAGCATCTTGTCTATCATATTTTGTAAATACTGGAGAAGTTTTGACCAATTTGACTTGGAGATGGAATGTAACTTTGCTTACAAAAACTGCTGTTAAACTCCTGCTTAATTAAGGTGTTCTAATTTTCTGTGAGCACACTAAAAACGAAAAATAAATGTGAATAAAATGTAATGCAATGTATGTGGGGGCCTTAAAACTTTTTACTCAATTTAAATTTTGCATATCATCCAGGGGAGCCTTTTCCTTTTGGATGAAAATGAATTGCTCTCATGAAAATATTCTTTGAAATAAAGAATTAAGAAATAGGCTATCCCTCTGTATTGATGAAAACTATGCAACTATGGACATACTAGCAGTGAATTCACATTGGTTCCATGACATCACTGTACATTCCTTTTTCCTGGTAAAACGAAGAAGCTGGAAGAATCTCTCTGAGACATGTACTGTAGAACTCATAATTAAAAATCTGAGCTAACAATTTTTCTTTTCAAATCTAGGCGCAGTTTTTATATAGAGGCAGATCATGGACTGTGCCTTGGCCCAAGCTTTCCTGTAACTGCAGACTTCATGGAGACTGGCGCAGTTCTCCATGTGAGGAAGAACAATCAGAGCATGTCCTTACTTGCTACTATGTGATAGGAACTCCCACATTCTTACTTTTGTGTAAGATACTCAGTAACTTTGTGAGGTATCATTTCTCTGTCTGTTCCACGTAATATTACAGCGAGAACTGATAATAGAGAAGCAGGAACATCAAAGCTGAACTTCAGCTGTCAGTCACTCAAGACATTAAACACTGGTTACAAAAGATTTGACAATAATTTGACAGTTTGGGTTCTGGCAGTGTTTAATTTAAAGGAGGTTTTCTACTTTGTTTTGATCTCATAATTTAATAAAAATACTTTGCTGTTTCATCGGCCTGTTATGTCACCCTTCAAGACTCTGTTTCAAGAAATAGACATGTACTTCATTAAGAAATCTGTGGATGATAATCAATAGCATGGGGAAGGTCCTTGGCTTCCTTTGACCATTTAAATGGTATTTTAGCTGAGTCAACTTTCTTCCATTGAGAGCAGGACTCCTGATATTAGAGCAGATTTACTGCTCTCAAACCAGAAGGAGGTGATT
>NW_008342004.1:11268-14984 GCF_000622305.1 Nannospalax galili
GCTAATTCATCATTACTATCATTGCCGTCATTATTAATATTATCATTACTCTTTATTGACAAGGTCCTAATGCTTCATTTCCTAGTTTAAGTTTGCAAAGTGCTAGAGAGGAAAAAAGCCGTTTAGCTCTGTCCTCTTGTTTCATTCTGGGAAGATGGAAGGACTTTTCCATTGTTGAAGTAAACACAGAAAGAAATGAGAGAAATTGCTCCATCTCCAGACAACCATTCTGATAATTCTCAGCACAGGATAAAGCTTCCAGGGGGATGTAAGAGATTCAAAAAGACTTTCCAGGCTGGGTCTGGTGGCACAGTCCTGGTACCCCAGCTACTTGAGAGGTTGAGGAAGGAAGGCCACCAGCTCAAGGTTTGCTTAAGCTACAGAGTTAGTTCAAGGCCAGTTTGAGCAACTTAGTGAAACCGTCTTAAAATGAAAGAAAGAGGGCTGGAGAGATGGACCAGCCATTGCTCTTTCAGAGAAATGGGGTTTAGTTCCGGCACCCAAAGGGTGGCTAACAGCTGCCTGTAACTCTAGTTTCAGGGATTTGATGCCCTCTTCTGCTCTCTGTGGGTCCACACACATGTGACACACACTCACATATATATACACCTAAACTTTTTTTAAAAATCTAAAAAAAAGACTGAGGATACAGCTCAGTGGTAGAGCACTTGCCTAGCATGCTTTAGGATCAGTTCCCTATACGACAAAGAGAACAACAATTCAAAATCATTTAGGGGTAGTTTCCTGTTTTTGTGTTTTGTTTTTGAGATAAGATCTCACTAGGTAGCCCAAGCACATTACCAACTGAGATCATCCTGTTTCAGCCTCCTGAATTCTGGAATTGTGGGCCTCTACCACCATACCCAGCTAGGGGTGGATACTGGTATAGGTGTGGAATAAGGTCTAGTTTTATTACCTACACTTAAATCTTATTTCAGGGCTACAAAAGCAAGTGTGTGTAGTTATGGAACTGTATGAGCAAGGGCTGATTTTTGGCTTGTATTATTGAAGACTAGAGGTCTATTAATAAAGAAATGCAGTATTACTATAACCACAAAGAAAATAATTACACTTTAATTATGAGTCTTTGCCCTAAAATGCTTAAAAGTTTCAAAATTGCAGGAAACTGATGTTGTAGATAGCATTTCATCCATGTCAGGGGAGCAGGTAGCATTTGAAAAGCTCTGCTCCAACGGACAGCCTTTAAGATGGCAAGTCTGCTTAAGGAACCTGACTTATTTTTGTGGTCTCTAAATTTGACCTGTTTTATAATTGATATAATCCAGTGGATATTTTGTATGTGATATGCGTGTGTGCACGTTTACGTGTGTGTGTGTCTGTGTGTGTGTATGTATGTGTGTGTATGTGTGTACATGTGTGTACATACATATATGTGTGTGAAATGTGTCTGCTTGTGTATATGTACGTGCATGTGTGTGCATGTGTATGTACATGTGTCTGTGGGTACATGTGTGTACATATGTATATGTGCACATGTGTATATGTGCTCATTTGCATCTGTGTCCATATGTATACATGTGCTCAAGTGTGTGTGAGGTATAATATATGTATGTGTCTTAGTGTATGGTGCGCATGTACAGATGTGTGTGATGTGCATACATGTATGCTTGAGCTCATATTGTGTGTGTATACGTGTTTGGTGAGTATTCATGTACAGTGTATGTGCATGTGGTTTGTGGACATAGGCGCACATGTGTGTGCACTTGTGGGGGTGCATTCACTTGTGCATATGGAGGCCAGAAGTTCACTTTAGATGCATCTTGCTCCCTCCACCTTAGTTTCTTAAAGTAGAATCTCACTGAAGCTGGAGCTCAGCATTTCAGCATGACTGGCTGGACTGCAAGCCTCAGGGAATCTGCCTGTTTCCCCCACCAAACTCCCCAGCACTAGGGTTAGATCCAGGGGTCTAGATTTTATATGCGTGCTGGGATTCTAACTCAGGTCCTCATGCTTGTTAACAGGCACACTACCCACAAACCACATCTGCAGACCACTGTCACTGGAATTGTTATGTTCTTCAAGTTTTGTTGCAATCAAATATTTTACCCTTAGAGTTTAATTATCCTGGACAACTTTTATTGCTTGTTGATATGATGGCAGGTTTGTTAGCATTCCTGTGCTACCTAGATCAGATTCCAGAGACAGCTGGGTCTCAATTGACTGCCCTTCTACAAGGCCATATGACCTTTGGTGAGTTACTTCACAATCTCTGTATCACTTACCACAGTTCTTTAGATGGCATTGTATATTATTTCTGTCCTTCCTTAAACAAATTTGCATTTCAGTTATTTTATTATCCAAGAGAGAAAAGAAGTCCTGACTTTTACTTACTCCACCTGTTTCTGTGTTCCTTTAGTTTGTAGGATTTCTTCTTTGAAATGCAAAAACAGGCAAATATATTCTAACATAATAGGGAGAGCAGTCTCTTCGGTTAGCAATGATTTGAAAGTCCTCTGTCAACTACAAAGAGCTGTGATCATTTAGTAGAGAGTGTACTGAACAATTATACTATTTGTTGTCACACTGAATTTTCTTTACCCCCAACTTTTACCTTCCTGGTACTACAAGGTAGTTCAGGTACAGGGTTTGGGGCTCTTTGCCCAAATTTTAAACTAATTATTTGATTGTGTACCTTTCAGAAACTGCATGACTTCTTTTATCTGATCAAATATGAGAATAATTTTGTTTATAATAGGCTTAATCTCTAGAAAGCATTAATTTATTTTGAAATTAGTGTATTTTGCATTAGATTCATACTTTATTCAGTGCTTAGTTTCATGACGTTTTCCTTATTCAAACATTTTACTAAAGCAGTAGTCATTTCAAATGTTTTATAGTCTATATTCCTATCACCCCGTCTATACTTTCATGTTTGAAATTTTAATATACAAAATTATTTAATTTCCATTTTAAACTTTTGAGTTGTCAGTGGTGTGTGTATGTGTGTGTGTGTCTGTGTGTATGTGTGCATGTGTGTTATGCATATGTGTGTAGAGATACACTGCTTCCTTGTGAGATTCTGTGTGGAGTCCAGTAGTTAAGATCAGGATGGTCTCCTCAATTACTTTCCAACTTCATTTTTGGAGACAGGGTTTCAAACTGTTTCTGAATTCACTGCCATTTCAGCTAGACTGTACAGCCAGTGAGTCCTCAAGATACACCTTTTAACTGTTAACTGGGTTAGGCTGCAGGCAGGTATACCATATGCAGAGCTGCACATATATACCACCATGCCCAGTTTACCTCCTCTGCCTGGGGCTGGGCTGCAGGCAGGTACTATCATGTCCAGCTTTTTCTGAGGGTACTAAGGACCCAGGCTTGTCCGGGAACCGTGCTGTTAAGGTCTGCTCCTTTCTCAGCAGGGGCTTACTGCCTGACTTACCTGGAAAGTACCACAAGCACAGATGTTTGGCCTCATTTGAAACATGACCTTTGGCATAGTTACCTGGAGTAAAAACTACCCCCAGGTTTTTTCTATATGATAATTAGGCATTGCCCCATAGTCAGATGATAGGATCCTGCTACTACATGTAAATAAAGCATACTATGGGCACCTGGCACCTATCGCATCGGCTGCTCCCTCCACACTATATTTTCCCTAACATCCCACTGAATAAACTTTTTCACTGAATCTGGAGCTGTTTGTATCACTGAACCTGCCTCCCTGGAAGGGCTTTCTTCCATCAGTGCTAACA
>NW_008342004.1:17276-22418 GCF_000622305.1 Nannospalax galili
TATTTTCCTCATGAAAGGCTTTGAGATGCAGTGTAGCCTCACAACGCTGCAGCAAATACAGCAAATATAAATTAATAACAAGTACACAAACCAAAGTGAAAAACTGTAAGTACTGCTGCCTTTCTACATAAACATGGATATGGAAATATTGTGCTGATAGAAAAATCATCAAGTATGACCCTGTTGTCTCCAGAAGTAGACCACAAGACAGTTTCAGTGTTTAAAGGTGAAAATATTGCCTGTTGTAGAGCTCACTTGATTCACTATAGCCAAAAGCAATTAAATAAAAAGTTAAGAATTAACACCTTTCTCCTAATGTTCTCTCTCGGGTCCCTTCTTACCCTTTGCCTCCCTGATTCCTTTCCAGTTATATAAAATACAGTGGGTTGTTAGGCACTTTCTAAATGGAATGTTTAATATAAACAAGAGAAGTAGTTGGTGGTTGGCACTGGGGGTTCAGAGCCACATGTCCCATTTAATGACACAAAAGTAATTACTGACTGAAAAGAGAAGACAATAGCTAAGAGGCTGGGTAGGGAAACTGAAATATTTACAGTCAGAAGGTGGTCTTGAAGTAGCAAGAATGAATAGTTATAGGAAGAATATACAGGGAGAGTAAGATGAAAGAATTTGAGTAAAAACGAAATGACCAATTTATGACAGCATAAAGCTCAAAGGACAAGGACTCGATTAGAGCAGTCAGTGAGTCCGTGTTGAACCACAGGTTCTTGTTGGGTGAGAACTAAATTTTAGTTTTTGTGTTGTACATGCTGCTATTTACACAGGGAACCTCAGTAAATATTTAATGAAAGAAAAAACTGAGATTAAGGACAGGAAATAAGGTAAACTGTCAGCTTTATGTAACAAACAAGCAAACAAACAAAGGCATTATCTCTCAGATAGTTTGGTAAGAAACTATTAAATCTCAACTTTTAAACAAGATTCACAAATTATAATTTGAAAAAGCCATACTCTTTTGCTAAGATTTGTTGCCATAAATTTTAAAAAACTCTTGCATGTTTTCTTTTAGTAACTTTTCTACTTTTTCTACTCTTTACATTTAAAAAAATTGGGGGGACTTTTTTGAGGAAGTCTCCATGGCACTCACTGTGTAGACAAGGCTGGCCTCAATCTCATATAGATCTGCTTTTCTCTGCTTCCTTAAGTGCTGAGGCTAAAGACGTGCGTCTTAGTAAGACGTGTGTCAGGCTTACTCTTTATATCTTAATGACATGGTATATATTCTAGCATATTTCAGATTTCAGTTACAGAATTTATTTTAAGTGTATCTACAACCCTAAAGTCTTGAGACACATATTATCCAACTCACTTCAGATATTATTATAATAAAAATGACAAAGACAGAGATTTACCCACAAAGTGTGAAATTACCTAAAAACATCATTCCATTCTTAAATGTGATAAATTTTCTATGATGCTCTTATTGCCTTCAAAGGGTCAGATCTAAACTATATTCCTTCAATGAGTTCAAAATGACCACATTTTACTTCCTAACAATTATCCTAGAGAAAATTCTCTTTCTCTTTAGTTTCCAGAATCAATTAGAGCTGAATTTCTACCAAAATCTGAAACGACTCCTAATACTGATCTCATACAGTTATTCTCAGGAACCAGTCATTATTTTCATCATGTTAAAAGTTGATGGTTTAGAGGTGAAACAAACTCAGTGAAAAAAGTTACCTGAAAGATGTTGCTTTGAAAGAGCTCGTTATCTTTTCAATTATAATCAATACAGAAAAAAAAAATCTCTGACTCTTATCTGTTTGCTTGTATTTCATTAATCTTGCTAAGTATAAAATGAGGAATGTAAAAGACTATTTTAATTTTATCTACCTTCTAGGAGTTATTATATTTAATGCTGTATTCCCCAAAGGAAACAGTCTATACACACACACACACACGCACACACACACACACGTATATAAAACTAGCCAGTAAATACTTGAAATGCACTCACACTCTCTAAAATGAATGCCCCAATGAGGTATTTTGTTTGTTCACTTGTTTGACATTCTACATTTACCTGGTGTATCAAACTGAAATAGAATATAGTGTTTACTGGACAAAAAAGAAATTTAAATAACTTACAGATTCACAGTAACGTGCATAATGGATTACACCTAGTACATATTTAATAAATGTTTCTCAATTTAATATCAACATAACTTTCAAAATATAGTACCAGCATTGTTTGTGGAGTTTGAAAGGCTATAATTCACGGAAAATAGTCAGTGGTCTGATACAGTCAAATGATCTGGATCACAAAGGTAGACACGTGTTTACATGCTCCCTGAACCATCTCCATATGATAATTAGGAGATGCTTTTATGAGAAAATGGCCTTATGATGGTCTATTATACTTCAAAAGTATTCAGAGAGCTAAACTGACAGCATATACAATTAATAGTCTGGACAAATTGTTTTTTAAAACTTAGTTTTAGTAATGTGTATGTGTCTGTGTGTGTTTATTCATGTTTATATGGTACATGCACGGACCTGAAGAGGGAGTTCAATCCTCTGGAGCTGGTGTTACAGGTGGTTGTGAGCTGACCCATGTGAATTGATGCTGGAACCAAACTTGGGTCCTCTGGAAGAGTGCTCTTAACCTCTAAGTCATCTCTCCAGACTCAAGTCTGGACAAAAATCTAAAGCTCCCCACTAACGTAAGTGCCTCTCCTAGAGACAGCCTTTCCTACTTGTGTATTCTAGTGAAACTCTCCTCTGACAACCGGAAGATCCAGGAATCCTGAGCAGGTGTTGGATCAACGTGACATTCCCATGGGATACATATTTACATGCATTTCTTACTCTGTCATTCTCTGACGCTGTCAGCTGCTTTCAGCTGTGGTATCTAGTACATGGAAGCAAGACACATGGGAAATCTGACAGAGCCTTCCCTTTATTCTGCTTTCCCTCAAGCAATATGCTGCATTATTGAGTCCATCCTGATATTTAAATCACCCTTAAAATGTAGCTGCAGTAATATCATTCCCAAAGGAACACTATAATTTCCCCCAAATTACATTTATTTCATACTTTCTCTCCCATGATTTCTACCTCTGACGTCTGAAAATGACAGCTTCTTCAGGTATCTGTATGAACGTTAGGTAACAGGATGGAGTCTTGACTGGACAGCTTATTTGACAGCACCAGCAGGACTGGGAACCCTCAATGAGCTCTGTGATAGCTCTGTCTGATTTCATATCCATTCCTTACTCATTACGGCCAGGGAAGCTTTCTCTGTGCCTCAGCTTCTCAGTTCATGAGATTCGAATAATGATTATGCCTACCCAGCTAGTGTGAACTGAGACTGTTACCATTATAATTAATGGTACTATTATCATCACATCTCTAAAACAACATTTCTGATATTATAATATCTAAACAAGGCATTTATCACTGGATACTTCATTTATACAATGACAAAACTAAGTGTTCTACAGAACACATATGTATATGAATATAATTCTAAGAATACACACATGCCCACACATATGTATAGATCAGTACATAATTCATACCAATGAGGAACAAAGAAATTTCATATTCAACTATTAAAATTATACTGAAAGAATATCTTATTAACTTATGGATATAGAGGTCTGAGTGATCTCCTTTTAACATTTTCAACACAGAAATATAGAGTCAATAAAAATATAATAGATTTGCTATTTTTAAATTATGCATTTGTATCGTAATAAGTAATATAACTAAAGCACACAAAATAACAATTATTAAATAAAATGTTACAATAAAGAATAATGCTGAACTTTGGGCAACATCAACATGCAGCACAATAGTTCCTTGGCATGCCTTTGAAACTAGGTCCCTGTCTGTGGCTTTGGTGTGAGGTTCCTGCTCCCCTCCAGGCTCTTCCTGAGTACTGGACTGGGCAACTCAAGATCTCTGCATATCCTAACACATGAGCCCCTGTATCCCAGAGCTACCAATTACAGATTTGACCAGTACTGAGCTTGAAAGATCACTGACTCTTTTTCTTCCCTTAAGTGAGACAAAGTATTCTTTTTAAAAGTATGTTTCTAAATTTTTACTAACCTTTAATAATTGTTCAAAGTGTGTGTGTGTGATTCTTAGATACATTTATAAAATATAACAATCAAATGAGTATAACATATTCATCATCTCAGATGTTTACCATTTGTGACTCAAACATCTTACATTCACTTCTGGAATCTGTAAAATAGGGTTGATTTCAAAGAAGTAGAAATCGGGATAGTATTACCAGAGCTTAGGACAGACTAGGAGGAAAGGGGAAAAAGACATTGGGTAGGAAGTCAAGTGGAGGAATGAACTTCATCCAGCTCTTGTTACAGAGGCTGACTCAACATAGTATGTTTCACAATAGCTGGAAAGTTTTCTTCTTCAAAGGGTCCACGTTATTAAGTGAATATATTGAGCATTCCAGAATAACTGCCCCATTTGAAATCTGAAGGCTTAAGCACCTCTATGAAATCAGTTCTCCATGAAACAGATCAGACACATTTTCCCTGGATTAGGTGGTGTGTGGGGTGTCACTATTCTGCCTGCCACATTAATTAAATCTTCCTGGTTCAAATAGAATTCATTCATGTCAGTCCCAAGCAAGCAGAGATTCAGAAGCTCTTTATTCAGAAGGCCTGTGTCAATTCTGTCCTTTGAGTTTTAACTTCACTTTCTGCAGAACTCAAGAACAAGCATTGCTGATCTGTTTGTATTTCTCTTCTCATATTTACACACTGGACAGATGCCTCATCTGCATGCCAAACTAGGGCAGAGTTCCCAAGCCCAGCTGATTTCTTTTTTTTTTTTTAAATTATGTTATCACTCTGTTGCTATTCTTTATCCATTGAAGCTTCGACATAGACTCAAAGCAGCTTCTCTTTATTCTTCCTTGTTAGTAAAGACAAATTTCAAAACTCTCTCTGATAAGCTGACTAGATGCTGGTGGATGAACCTACACTGAGGGACATCTGGGTACAACTGCTTGATCAGACAGGACTTAACATATATGACATCCAGTGGATGGGTGAGGGGCTCTAAATTTGATTAATATCTATTATATGAAATACACAAAAACTCAATAAAATGTTTTTTAAAAAACCCAGAGAGATGGCTGAATGG
>NW_008342004.1:22893-30050 GCF_000622305.1 Nannospalax galili
GCAATGTCTCACCTGAATAGTTACATTAAAATTACCATAGTAAAATATGAAATACTTCATTTGCAAAAGCTGAGTTTTAAAGCTAAATTACTATAGGCAAGCAGTTCTGTTTCTTCAATAGTGACAAATTGAGAGATTGTAAAATGTTTCAGCTGACAAAGAGAATTCATGGTAATATTTATTCTTATAGTAAGAAGTTTAGATAGATTAAGTTTTTAAAATTAATTTGTGGACTTTATTTGAAAATGTCTTCTTTGCTTGAAATGTAAATTTACTTTAGGTTACAATTTTTTTTTTTTTTTGTAAAGCACATAAATGAATAGCTTGGTACGTGATGGACCCTC
Source organism: Nannospalax galili (assembly GCF_000622305.1). Lineage (NCBI taxonomy): Eukaryota > Metazoa > Chordata > Mammalia > Rodentia > Spalacidae > Nannospalax > Nannospalax galili. The sequence goes on from NW_008342004.1 coordinate 23,238, forward strand.
GGGAGAACTGGAGCAGCCAGAAATAGACCAGAGCCTTAAGTTCAAGGAAAGTTATGCTTAGAGAGTGCCAGAAAATCTTGAGATGGCCTAAACATCAATCCATGGAGACCTTGACAGACTACAAGCCCTGGTGAATTCCTTGACTACTTCAGAGAAGGCTGCAGAGATCTCCTATTCCAGCCTTGGAAGATTGTGGTCCAGGAGAAGGAAATGGAGCAGCTGAGATCATCCGTTCTACAAAGCCAGAAGTTGAAGACAGGGAAAGTTAAACTTGTCGGGAACAAAAGTCCATTAGAATGTTCAGACAGCAGCAGGGATCTGATTCCAGTATTCAAACCTCTTTAATTTTCTTCCATGGAAGACTGGACTCCTGGTAGAAATCAGCTGAATGGCCGAACTGCACCAGCCTCAACCTGCAGAATATCTGATTTTCACCGCAGTCCAGCCTGGCACTGGATGTCCTGAGGCCATTCCCAGGAGTGATGTGGCCTCCTTGAGTTCTGCATTGAAAAGCAGTGTTGCAGGGCACTCACTGTACCACTTACTTTACAGCCAATGACTGCAGAGGCGCTGGGAAGCTCAAATTTACAGTATGTCTTACTTTTAAACCTTATTAAAAATTCTGAACCTGTCTTTGGATTTTTGAGATGTCTCTTTTTCTTCAGTTCTGAAGCATATCCCTCAAGGCATGTCCACAGCAGGCGGACAGGGGCGGACCTCCTGGCTGCAGGAGGGAGGGCTTTAGCACCAGCCAGATCCGGGTTTGGTACAGCCTCGGTGCCCCGTCATCCCTTTTCACCCATATCATCATCAAATTCCTCTTCTCTGACTCTCCTTGGTCCTAACCACTCTTCACAAACCTCCTCGTCATTCATTGTTTCTGTGTAGAAGCAGGCCACCCTAACTTACCCACACAAATACATCAGTGCTCAGTCTACCAGGGTTATCTTCTTTACCCTGTAGTTATTACTAAATGAAATTTGTCTTTTCTTCACTTCTCTCATGCCTGGTCTTGACAACCTTTGACCATCCTAGCTTCCTAATCATTCTGACCACAGTATTAATAAGCAAGATTATTCTGTGAATGAATAATTGGTTAGTACTCCTGAGGAAAGGGAGAGAGAAATGAAAATGGAAAGGACAGACAATGGTTTGCTCTGAGGAAAAAGAAAAGGTTTTATGAAGGTTAAAAACCGAACACTCTGAAGGCACTAGGTAAAGTTTAGTGTTTGAGTATTCAGGAGGCTGTCAGAGAAGACACAGAGCTACCACGGGTGATTCACAAAGGTGGATGTTGATTCAGGACCAAGCCCGTCTGCCCAGGATCCAACAGTCAGGGCATCTAAGAACAGTGTATCCTCCATACATATCACTGTCTTCCCAAACCCAGCCTTAGACTAAGCGTTTTCCAGAGGGCAAGAGACAGCCACAATGCAATAATAAGTTTATGTAAAATACATTTTTGGTTGAAGGAGATTTATTTCTACCTCAAGAGAAAATTGCTCTAGTGAGTTTCCTAGGACCTAAGCCTGACAATATACAGTTACTTTTACATTTTCAAAGCTGGCCATGGATTGTACACTGCTATATCCCTGATGTTGCATGTGATAGGGAAATACACATTCAGATTAAAGCTGTGTGGTCATTACCTCCCTTAAAATCAGAATTGTCCTTTTGGAGACTGACTATGAGTAGGGTGTGTATTTATAGGCCTCTACTACTCTAGAACAATCTATTTTGGACTTCTTAGGCAACCATCATGTTGACTAACTGAAACCATTTAGTCATTATTTGAAATTATTGTTTTATAAAGCACAGAGAAGAAAATATAAGATCAAATGAACAAATCAGTATAGCATGAAATTTGGGTGAAACTGAGGACAAGCTTTCCGAATGTGACTATGGTGAACCTCGGAACCACAATGGCATGACCGTAACTTGCTCTTCTGGATAGACTGAACACAGATTGGTCTTTACTCTTCCTGGGGAGATGCGATTTAACGTCTGCTCTCCCAGGTGGGGAGACTAAAGAAATGATTCCACCGAAGCCCAACTTAGCAAAACAATGAGTTTATTTGGATTACTTAAAGTAGTGTGAGTGAGAAATTACTTACAGAGATCTGCCAAGTCATGGAGGTTCAGAAAGGCTGTAATTCCAAGGGAATTGCTTCTAGAAACCCCATAGGTTATACTCATTATAGAATGCCTGTGTAGCACTTTAGTTGTTAGAATCAGTTTCATGGAGAAATATTATAACCTTTCTTACAGTGCTGAGTGGAGAATTATAAGTAATTGTTGGAAGAAATTTTTATATAGATCTCTGTGTTTGTGCAAATCTTATAAAAAGAAACTGGCGGTTTTGGTTTCCCACATTCATTTTGAGGATGCTGATGCAGCAAATTCCTTGGAAGACAGCTTATCTCCTTCCCAGAAGGAAGAAAGGGATGGCAGCTCACCAGCAGCTCCATGTTAGGAGACAGGCAAAGGTTCCAAGTTGTTTGCTAAGCTGTCACACAAACCCTCTGTGTACCCCACAACTGGGCCATTGTGTAGATCCCCAAACAGAGGAGGGATACAGGAAATGAATGTGAATAAAAGCCCACCATATTTGCTGTGCAGAAGTAATAATGTCCTTTGTCTCTGACACGGGATTCCTGCAACTTTTTCTGTATCCAGGGATCAAGAGTTGGCTGACTTAACTGGGTGCAAATGAGAGCATGTCAGACCTTCCACAGGATTTGTGTTTCCTTTTCCAGTACTCAGGATAGAACCTAGACCTCTCAAATATGAGACAGAGCTACAACGCAAGTCCCCTTTTCCCAATTATTTTAAGACAGGGTCAAACTAATTTGCCCAGCCCTGCCTTAACCTAGTCTGGAGTTCAGGTGCTGGGATTGGTTCTCCTCCTCCCCAGCTTTCTGACAGCCAGGAAGACCTAGGCCCAAGAACAGAAGAGCTGCAGAGAGCAGGTTGGCACAGCTGTCAGTGCTCCAGATTCCTTTCTCTTCAGGGCATACCCTTCCAGTCCTCTTCAGCTGACTCCTGCAGCAGTTCTGTTTTTGTAGCCGCAAAGCTAATGCCAGTGTGGTCCTGATTGGCTGGATGTGTTTATTCAAATGAGGGGAAAAATAAGATCAGTGCGGAGCTGTCAAGCCTGGTGGGAGAGGGAAAGAACCTGAGCCCACCCAATGTGGCTAGAAACTCACAATCAGAGATAGAGCTTTGGCTGCACCTAACAGCTCTCTGAGGCATGCCCGTGTGTGTCCTTGCCAGCATGACCATTTCTTCTCCATCAACCTGGTGAAACTCCAGAAACTCCAGTAATTCACTCAAGCATAACTTCTTCTCAGAGTGTTTACATTGCTGCACCTATACCACAGAAGGTTCTTGTTACAGATGCCATGCCACCTTTTTAATGTCATGTTTTAGGTTTGCACCCCTCCCCCCTTGTGTGAAATGCTTAGGAATAGACAGGTGAGATGCTGTCAACATGAGTAATGGCTCTGTTGCAGTCTTTTCAAAGTTTTATTTACTTTTACTTTAAATGTGTATTTTGCCTGCGTGTTTTAAGTGTACGATGTGCATGTTTATGCCGGTCGAGGCCAGAAGAGGACGCCAGAGCCCCTGGAACCCAGGTTATGAATGATGGTGCTGGGAACTGAACCCTTATCCTCTGCAAGAGCAGTCAGTGCTCTCAATCTCTGAGCCTTCTCTCCTGCCCCCTGCTTTACTCTACCTTTATTTTGTCTGAGGTGGGCAGGATATATTTGAAACTGGTGGATGAATATTATCAAACTATATCATATACATTCAAGAAATTGTTAAATTGAAGCATAATTTTGTATAATGACTATATAATAAAATTTAAAAGGTTAAATAGAAATATGCAATTTATGTAGTGACTTTTTAAAAAGCCCACTTGAGTTGCATTAATTTTAAGATCCTGGTACAGTCATATTTGTAGAAAAGCAGATGGCACAGAACAATAAATTTGTATTTGAACCTCATAAGTATTTAATATTATTAAAATATAAATATTATCAACATAGAGTTCATTGAAAATGTAAAGAGTTGGTTACTCTTGAACTACTCAGGAAGTAGGTTCATGAAGCGAATGTACTTTCTTCCATAGGCATGATGGCAGAGGGTCTGGGGACAGACTGCTCCAAGAAAGACGGTTTAATATAAAAGTCATCCAATAAAATAAACTCAGAAGTCAGCAGGACAGTTGAGCATCAGTGTGTTCCACAGTACATATTTCCTTTTCAGCAGAAAACTTCTGGAACCTTCGTGGTGGGGAGGCAAAAAGCTTTGTTTTGCATTGTTTAAGGATTATAAGTATAGAAAAAACACCTTTACTTTCTCCCAATGAGCAAGTGGTCTGCAGTGACAATCCACTTTGGTTCCCTGTGGCTGATGCAAATTATATCCAGGAAGGTGTGAGGCTCTTACCATCAACATGAAGCACTGTTAACACAAATGCCTTTCTATTTGTGTTGAATTTGGGAAATAAAATGATTGATTTTTCTGAGTGTAAGTTCTCTGTGTTTATCCAAAGCAATCTAAATTATATGTTCATTGGTCAGCACATTATTAGAACAATAATCTTCATTTGTAATACTCTAGGTGAAGTGATTACTTGGGAAACTACTGTTGGGAAATCTTGAACTCTTCTAGGTCATTCTGTGTTGGACATCTGAGGGACAAATATTATGAACATTTAGAGATTCTTGCTGTAAAATAGGTACAATTAATTTAAATTATAGCAAAAATGTACAAAATAGTATTTATCTGCACACTATGGCCAAAAATAAGCCATAAAACAATATTCCTTTACTATTATTTACATCTGCATATGATTGTGCATATGCTTCATAGTTCCCATGGTCATTGCTTAGGGAATTTTTCTTTCCTAAGATAGATCTGGCCATTGCCAATGAGCCATTTGAAATTACCACCACTAACATGATAAATTACATTTAATTTGTGAATCCTATGACTTTATTTGATTTGTTAAGTTAGTAGATATTTGTGGTTTGGTAAATAGCTGAATTTTACATAAGGAAAGCCAAATAAATTTTGCAAAAATAAGTAAAAATCAGGATTCTGAATAATGCAGTATTTGTTATGAAAATTACTTAAATCATATGCATATCATGAGGATAGTTCTATTAGAAGCTGGGTGCAGATGTGCTGTTAATGAAAGTTAGTTTGGGAATTAATGGTCAGAAAAAAATATACAGTGCATGGATAATAGCTGAGTTGATAAATTTCAGCAGATAAAGGAACTTAGATAAATATAACTAGACTTACATATGAGACAAGATGTTATAGTTGAAGAACTGTAAGTAATTTAACAAAAAAGCAAGGAGAACATGGAAAAAAAAATCAATGACTCTAGGAGGATGAGTCTCATGACAAGACATCTTCAGACAACAACAAATAGACAGATCCCATGCATGCCGAACAGAGAGCTTTATTTCATAAACATTCACTTCATTTCAATGGGAAATTAAATTTGTTAAAAGTGTGTGACATTTGATGTTGGACCAGCTATGAATTAAAATAATAAAAGATAATTTTGAATTTAGACATTAGCAAAAGAAGGTGTAAATGTGTTTTAACACAGGCTGAGTGTGATGGCACATGCCCTTAATCCAAGCACTAGGGAGGCAGAGGCAGGTGAATCTCTGTGAGTTCGAGGTCAGCCTTGTATACATAGTGAGTTCCAGGCCAGCTAGGGCTACAGGGAGACCCTGTCTCCAAAAAGAACAAAAAAAATGTATTTTAATACATTTCTTCATTATATTTTCCAGATACGAGAGTATTTGATTTGCAAATCTTATCCCTTAACATCACCATATTTTCAGAGGGAGGAAGCACGTGCAAAGTGATGAAACCTTTTCCTAAGACTGAAGAGTGCACAGGGACAGAGGTCAGGTTGGATCTTGGTAGCCCAGCACCGATACTTGTTTTGCTGACCAGAAAAGCACATTGATTTCTCATATTTAATCTTGATTTTAAGAATAAATGTAGCAGAGAATACCAGATATTCTAGACCCTTGGTATTTGATTAAACACATATTTACCAGATGTTCATTGAGAACTAAGGAAAGGAAACTAAGAAATAAATAGAATTTGACTAAGTTTCATATATACATAATACCTGATGATAACACTATAATGTTTCAGGCTAGATGGAAGAATCTAGAAGGAAAGCTGTGACAGTGGTTTAAAGAGGATGACAGGCCTGTGATTTTAAATTCAAAGAATAATATGATCAGTAAACATTGTGTTTGAACCTATGCTACCAGCTGGCATGGAACAGTATGACTGATCTTGTCCCCAAGCTAAAAAATAGGAAAAATATTTGAAACAGCTCATTGTCTAAGAACTGTGACCTTTGGAAGAGAGAAACACCCTACTGGCCAGCAGTCTGCACTGAAACACTGTTGTCTCTCTCTATAAAATAAAAGCAGGCCTTATCTATGTAGTAAGTTCAGGATACAGAAAAAAAGATTCTGAAGAAATAAAAATGCTGAAATGCTCAAGCAGTTTATGAGAGTAGAAACAATGCAGAGATCAACTTCCAAACAACTTGCAAGGCATCCTCCTAAATGTAAGTAAATCAACAGTGAAACTCTCCAAAGCCTTGGAAAGACTAGTTAGAATACTTTGAGGTATAAACATCCCATTTTCATGTAAGTCTAGGAGACATTCAAACACTACCAGGAAGAAGGAAATGTAGCTGGTTCCATATCTGCATTCTGAAAAGCCTCAAGAAAGGGTGTGAGTGAGTATGTGCGTGTGTGT
>NW_008342005.1:0-237 GCF_000622305.1 Nannospalax galili
GCTGGTTCTTTGAAAAGATAAGCAAGATTGACAGACCGCTAGCCCAGTTAAACAAAATAAGAGCACCTCCAAATCAACAAAATCAGAGATGAAAGGGGAAACATCACAACACACACCAGAAAGATACAGAACATTATAAGGGAATACTTTAAAAATGTATATGCTACTAAATTTGAAGACCTAAAAGAAATTGATGGATATCTAAAGGTGTGGGAACCACCAAAACTAAACCAAGAA
>NW_008342006.1:0-332 GCF_000622305.1 Nannospalax galili
CCCAGACCAACTCAGTGCCTTTCTTGGGCACCAGGAGCACAGCTTCTGGTCTCGGCCCCGCCCTCACCTCCCTCTACTTCCCTGGTCCTGGAAAACACGCCAGCCTGTTTCTGGGGCGGACAGCCTCTTTCTGGGGCTCCGAGGCTTACCTTTCCTCTCCCTGATCCTTTGCATCCAGTACAACCCAGCTACTCAATCCACTCCCTGGAAAATCTTGGGGCTTCTTCCCGCCTCATCTGCCTTTGCATCCCTACGTGGCGCGGCCATGGCCAGGGTCTCAGGTCAATCCAACAACCAAGTTCCTGAGGCCAAAAGCATTCTTAGAAGATTCC
>NW_008342007.1:0-736 GCF_000622305.1 Nannospalax galili
GTACACACACATACACACAAATACACACACATATACACTCACATACACACAATCATGCACACATACGAACATACACACACACATACACACACACATATACACACATACACACATACACACATACACACATAGACACTAACATACACAAACACACACATATACAAACACACACATCCAGTGCTGGAGGATAAACGATGTCAGTATCTTTTCAGAGCTTTGACCATTCACAGAGCTTTTTCTATGTATTCACATTTCTCATCCACTTTGTTACTGGATTGATTTCTTACCATTGAGTGTTCATAAAGTTTTATATATTCTAGAAGCAGACATCCATCAGATTCTCTCTTTCCTTACACAAACACACGCACATATACACACACTCATACACATACACATACACACACATACATGCACACACATACACACACATACAGAGAAACATATACACAAACACACATACACACACATTTACACATATATACACACACATATACATACAGATATACACACACATAAACACATATACACCCACATAGACACACACATACACACGTAAACACATACACACACATACACGCACATATACACACACATACAAACATACTCCTACACACACATACACTTATATATACACACATATACAAAAACATACAGACACACATACACACACACAGTCACACATTCGTACACATACACACATATATACAAACACATATACACACACACATACACACAC
>NW_008342008.1:0-37297 GCF_000622305.1 Nannospalax galili
AAGGCGCTGGAGCTGGGTAATGCTCGAGGCAGTGGCGCGGGAGGGTGCGGGCCCCGCGGGAGGGTGCGGGACCTAAGGGTGTCTGTGCGGCTGCAGTGAAGCAGGAGGGGCTGCGCTTTCTGGAGCAAGAGCTGGAGACCATCATCATCCCAGATCTGCAGGGCCGAAAGGGCCACTTCTCCTACAACATCTCGGAGTAAGTAGGGCGCGGGGGCGGGGGCCACGGCGTGGGGGCGGGGCTTCAAAGGCGGTCGTTCCTAGTGCTTGGAGGCGGGGCTGACGAAATGCGTCCTTGATCCCAGGAGAGGCCAAGGTCGAGCTGATGTTGCCTGGTCTGAGATGGGCTAAAAAGGTAAAGGCGTAGCCAGCCCACACTGGCGAGACTAAGAAGGTGTGTGTTACCCAGAAGTAGGCGAGCCCAAGGAAAAGGAACTCGGACCAGTAGAATGGAAGCCTGGTCCAAAGAACCTCCAAAAAGATGCAGTGGAAGGATTTACCAATAGATGAGGGTAGAGAGTCTAGGCCTGCAGTGAAGTTAATGGATGGGTTATGGGACTAAAGGTGCATCCTTGTGGCAAAGGATGGGCGAATTGGGTTAAATGGTGAGTTTCAGTAATGAAGACAAAGTGAACAGACTGTTTAAAAGACCAGGTCGGGCCAGGCGTGTTGATACACGCCTTTAATCCCAGCACTTGGGAGGCAGAGGCAGCAGATCTCTGTGAGTTCAAGGCCAGCCCGGTCTACATAGTGAGGTCTAGGACAGCTGGGGCTACAGGGAGACCCTGTCTCAAAACGACCAAAAAAAAAAAGAAAAACCAGGTCGAAAGCTGAGCATGGTGGCACAGGCCTGTAATCCAGACATTCAGAGGGCTGGGGAAGGATCACAAGATCAAGGGCAACTTGGGCTACACTGAGAACTTGGACTACATTGAGACCTTGTGCCCTCTTCCCCCCAAAAATCAGGTTGGAAATCCCACTGTGTGGGAGAGAACAAGGTACAAGCATAGTTATTTGTGGGTTTTCTTTTCTTTTTCTTTCTTTTCATGCTCTTTTCTTTTGGCACAGAGTACCATGTAGCCCAGGCTGGTCTCAAACTCAAACTCAGTATGTAGCTGAAGATAGCCTTGAATTCTGATCCTCCTGTCTCCATGTAGAATGGGCATCGTATGACCGCTTAGGTTTATGTAGCTCTAGGCTTTGAATCCAGGGCACCATGCAAGCCAGGCAAAGACTCCACTAACTAAGCTACATCTCCAGCTGTTTCTTTTCTTTTTTAAAAAAAAAATTATATGTATGTTATACCTGCATGTATGTATGTGCACCACCTACATACAGTGCCTGTGGAGGCCAGAAGAGGGCACTGGAGCCCTTAGAACTGGAGTTACAGTTGGTTGTGCTCTGCCTTGTGGGTGCTGGAAACTGAACTTGGGTCCTCACAAGTCAGCAAATGCTCTTAACCACTAAGCCATCTTTCCAGCCTCACCCACCCTCTTTTTTTTTGAGACAGGATCTCCCTGGAGCCCTAGCTGGCATGGAACTCACTATTGTAGAACAGGTCAGACTCAATCTCACAGAGATCCAGCTGCCTGTGCCCCCGGAGTGCTGGGATTAAAGGCATGTACCACCATGCCTGCCTCCCCCCAACTTTGAAGAAAACAAACAAAATTCTTGTATGGAAATACACACACATGTAATGTCCAGCAAAAAGTTCTGTTTTGTCATTTCAACATCATCCTCTTCTTCAATGCCTCTGATATAATGGACCTTATTACATCTCACTGGGGCTGGAGAGATGGCTCAGTGGTTAAGAGCACTGACTGAACCCAGAGGACCCGGGTTCCATTCCTAGCACCCACATGGAGGCTAACCACCCTCCAGAACTCCAGTTCCAGGGACTCTGACACCTTCTTTTGACCTCCTTGGGCACTGTAGGACACGGGTGCACTTACACACATGCAGGCAATACACTCATACACATAAAATTAAAATATTAAAAAAGGATAAAACTTCACCTCACTGGGTGGTACACAAAGCTATCGCAGGCCCAGAACAGGTGAGTGTCAAGAGAATCATTATTGTTTTTTGAGAACTTCTTGCTCTGTAGCCCAAGCTGGCCTCAAGGCATTCCTCCCTCATCTGCCTGCTGAATGCTTGGGATTACAGGTGTGAGCCATTGTGCCCTAAGCAGCAAGAATTTTAAGTGGTGGGGTGATGAGATTGCCAGGTGAGGGGGCCTGTAATCCCAGCTACTCAGGAGACTTGGGCAGGAGGATTGCCTTGGCTCACAAACTCAAGGTCAATCTGGACAAAAAATGGAGACCCTCATTTTAAAGAAAAAAAAAAAAGAATGAAGGTCACTTTTAACCCCTGGGTGTACAGGAGCTGATCCCTGAGTTACCAAATACAGGTCAGACTCTTGAGGGACAATGGAAAAATCCATTCCACCCACCCAGCTTCCCCTGGCTGAGACTAGAAGAGGAGGAAATGAATTTCCTGTGAAGGGGTGGGTCCTCTTCTCTTTGCTTGGGACCTGAACTGGTGCCTGCTTTCCACAGCGTGAAGGTCACTGAGCTGCAGTTGATATCCTCAGAGCTCCATTTCCAGCCAGAGCAAGAGCTGATATTGCACATCTCCAATGCTTCCTTGGGGCTGCGCTTCCGAAGACAGCTTCTCTACTGGTTCTTGTGAGGACCCTGTTCTCTCAGGGGTGGGGGGTCTGGACTGGTGGCCAGCGCCACTTAGCCTTCTTAAGTTTCAGTTTCTCCATTTGAGAGGAGAGTTTGGTAGATGCCTGGCAGACAAGCAGAGTGCAGTCTGGTGAGGAGGTATCAGGAGGCTCCATCCCTAGCTGAGGAGTTATTGGCAGTTAATGGCTGTGATGGGAAGGGGCGTCATTTTTATGAAGTGGTGTAACCACTGAGTAAGTTGTCTATGCTCCAGTCAGTAACCACGCCCATGCTCATGCAAGCAACCCTAATTAAACTCAGTGATTTAAATTAATTAATTAAAAAAAGAAGCCGAGGGCCGGATGTGGTGGCGCACGCCTTTATCCCAGCACTCAGGAGGCAGAGGCAGGTGGATCTCTGTGAGTTCAGGGCCAGCCTGGTCTACATAGAAGTTCCAGGACAGCTGGAGCTACAGGGAGACTCTGTCTCAAAAAGACAAAAAAAAAAAAAACCCAAAATGACATCTACAAGGTGTTCTGGCCCATGCCTTTAATGCCAGCTCTTCAGAGGCAGAGGCAAGTGGAGCTCTGTGAGTTCCAGGCTACCCTGATCTATGTAGTGAGGCCCCATCTCAAAACAAAAACCAAACAAACAAAAGGCACGAAAGTAAGAGAGGGTCTTGTTGAAAAGAACAAGGGGTTCAGGGGTGGAGAGGAGGACAGAGGGCAGTGGGGGTAAATCCTGCAAATGCATTCTATACATGTATAACAAAAGAGGTTGTCATGATGTATGGATAAGGAGAGGGTCAGTGACTCCTCCATTAAGCTCCCATTGGGGTGAACATGAACCCCCTTTGGCAGCTATGATGGGAGCTACATCAATGCCTCGGCCGAGGGTGTGTCCATCCGCATAGGTCTGCAGCTCTCCCGGGATCCCACTGGTCGGATTAAAGTGTCCAATGTCTCCTGTGAGGCTTCTGTCTCTAGAATGGATATGGCCTTCGGAGGAACCTTCAAGTAAGTTCCAGCCCTGGCACACCCCCTTTGAGCCCCGAAGCCCAGTTTCCTAGTGTGATGGAAAGTGCAAAGCCTGGGAGTACTGATGAGTCCAAACCCCAGCTCGACACTTCCTGGCTTTGTGAACTTTGACAAGTCACTGCAGTTCAGTGCCTCAATTTCCTCTTTTACAAAGTGGAACTAAAAATCACGAACGTATTTCGTGATGCTCGTGAGGATCCTGCTGATAGATGCAGAGTATATAGAATAATACCTGGCAGGTGGTAAATGTCTCAGTGCCAGTCACATAGATAAAATAATTGTTAGGAGCCGGGCGACGTAACACACACCTTTAATCTTAGCACTTGGGAGGCAGAGGCAGGCTGTAAGATTGAGGCTAGCCTGGTCTACATAGTGAGTTCCAGGCCAGCTGGGGCTACAGAGAGACCCTGTCTCAACCCCTTTTCCCCCAAAAAAGAATAATTGTTAGGGTTAGTATGCCCAGGGATGCAGCTCAGTGGTACAGCACTTGTCTAGCATGCATAAGGCCCTGGGTTCAAAACCAAGTACTTGAATTAAAAATTAAACTGGAGCTGAAGAGATGATTCATTGGTTAAGAACACATACTGCTCTTGAAGGGGTCTGGGGGTCCTCAGCAACCTTTGAGCAGCTCACAAGCACCTGTAACTCCAGCTTCAAGGGATCCAATGCCCTCTTCTGGACACCTGCACATACAGGCACACAGACACACATATATACATAAATAATGAAAATAAATCTTTTTAAAATTTTTTTTATCATTTTTATTTTATGTGTATGAGTGTATTGCCTGCATATATGTGAGTGCACCCGGGAGTGCAATGCTGTGGAAGTCAGAAGAGGACTTCGGATTCCCCTGGAACTGGAGTTAAGGATAGTTCATAGCTGCCATGTGGGTGCTGGGAATCGAACCCGGGTCCTCTGCAAGAGCAGACAGTGCTCTTAACCCGCTGAGCCATCTCTCCAGCCCCTCAAATAAATCTTTTTTAAAACATGAAACTGGCCAGGCATGGTGATACATGCCTTTAATCCCAGCACTCAGGAGGCAGAGGCAGGTAGATCTCTGATAGTTTGAGGCCACCTACATAGTGAGAACCTGTCACAAAAAAAAACAAAAAATACAAACAAACAAAATGAAACTGACAGTATGCACAGTTGGGCATGCAGTAAATAAAATAAAAATAGCAATAAAAATAATGACATAGGTCTGGGTCCTGGAGACTTCTTGTTGGTTCTGTCAGGGAGAACATGGTAGATTTATCATCTTATGTTCACACATGGTCAGTTTTTACTTGTTCAATAAGAATAGTGTATGCCAAGCCCTAAGGACTTAGAAAGTAGTTTAGAGCCTAGCTAGAGAGACTGAAACATTGGTTATGAGAATTTTGGAAGAGGGGCCAAGAAAATCTTGGCGGGGAGGAGGAGCAGTTGATGGAGGGTGATCAGAGAAGACTGCCTGGAAGAGGAGGCATCTGAGTTCAGTTAGGAGGACAGAGGCAGGAAACTTGGGACGGCATTAGGAAGTGTACAGACTGGATATGGGGAATTCTGAGCAGTTGTGAGGAGCTATGGAGGGATTCTCTGGCTGGCGGGGGCAGGTAGAAGAGGTAATCTTGAGAATCTGGCTGAAGAGGCACTGGGGCTTGGATCTTAGAGAATTGCTCAGAGTTGCTGGCTGAAGCTGAGGTTTGGCATTTACTACACAATGCCATATTATGGCTTTACCCAAATAAAAACAGCCTGAACATCCATTTTAAGCCAAGAGTGGACCTGAACTACTGAGCATCTGTCCCTTCAGAATTCTCTCAACAATTTTCTTGTTTTCGATTTTCTGTTTGTTTGTTTGTTTTTAATCGAAACAGTCTGTCCAGCATGAAATGGGGAAGCAAAAGCAGAATTATCTTCTCAGAGAAGAATTTGCCCTTTCAGATTCCTACTGATGTAGAATAACACAAATAAACCACAAACAGACTATCAATTTGTTCCCATCTATTGCTTACAACACAAACAGGGATGTTCATCTCATTGTTTTCAATGAGATAAGCACTGCTTGCAAAGCTTTGATAAGTAAAATATACATACACACATTCATACATTAATTTGGGTCCAGGGCAAGGAAAGGTCATGAGGGATTAAGGTAGTATGCCCGGGTCACAAAAGGAGCATTCAACTCAGTGAGCTTGTCTATAGTAAAACAAGCTAAGATTAACTTTTTGGTTGCAAGGTTAAGTAAAAGTCATCTGTCCAGAACATGTCCATATTGTACAAGTCCTTCCCATACTGAGGAGTCCTTGGCACCACTGTTTCTTTGGGCATTGTCATTTCTCCTGGCTCTGGCTTAGGGCAGAGGGAGGGGCTGGGCTCACCCAGGCTCTCCTGTCCTTGCAGGAGGGTGTATGACTTCTTCTCCACATTCATCATCTCTGGGATGCGTTTCCTCCTCAATCAGCAGGTACGGGCAGTGAAAGGCCTGGGCAGCAGGGTGGAGGTGGCCTGGTTTTGAGAAGCCCCCTGACTCTGACCCCGTACCCCAGATCTGCCCAGTGCTCCACCATGCTGGAATGGTGCTACTCAACACCCTCCTGGACACAGTGCCTGGTGAGTCAATGCTGGTGAGTTTAGGCACCTTGCTGCAGGCCTGGAGTTGGAGCTAAGGAGGGAGGAAGCCAGGTAGCAGATGTCATGCAGGATCTCAGAACAGGTCCCTTCAAAGTCCAGCTATGGGGCAGTCCTGGCTTCAAATGTGTCACTAGCATGCTGTGTAACCTAGTACAAACTTCCCTCTGAGCCTCAGTTTCCTCACTGGCTGGTAACCACCCCCAGGGGTTGTCAAGGTCTCTAATCTGCTTACTAATCACTGGGGTCCCATTTGTCTTCAAATCATATGACAGTAAGTGCTCAGTTAACATGAACTCTTTTTTTTTTTCCTAAGCCATGGTGTCTGTCCACTGTGGGTCAGAGACCTTGTCCTATCAGGTCTAACACACAGGGTGTGAAAAAGGAGGAGACAAGGGAAACCAAGAAATGAAATACCTCCTTTGCCAGCTTAACATTTTTTTAAATGGGGAGCTAGAGAGATGGTTCAGTGGTTAAGAGCACTGACTGCTCTTGCAGAGGACCCAGGTTCAATTCCCAGCACTCACATGGTGGCTAACAACTATCCATAACTTCAATTCCAGGGGATCTGATGCCCTCTTCTGACTTCTGTAGGCATTGCACAACATGGGTGTACTTACACACATGCAGGCAATACACTCATACATGCAAAAATAAAAATAATAAAACATTTTTAAAAATGTATTATTAATTATTGGGGGCTGGAGAGATGGTTCAGTGGTTAAGAACACTGGT
Source organism: Nannospalax galili (assembly GCF_000622305.1). Taxonomy (NCBI): domain Eukaryota; kingdom Metazoa; phylum Chordata; class Mammalia; order Rodentia; family Spalacidae; genus Nannospalax; species Nannospalax galili. Next base: position 7,052 of record NW_008342008.1, read on the forward strand.
TGTTCTTGCAGAAGACCGAGGTTCGAATCCCAGCACCCACATGGCAGCTAATAACTGTCCGTAACTCCAGTCCCAGGGGATCTGACAGCCTCTTCAGACCTCCGCGGGCATTGCACGGAATGGATGCACTTACCTACATGCAGGCAATATATGCACACACATAAAAAAATAAAAAATAAATTAAAAATTTAAAAACATTATTATTGTGTCTATATGAGCACACATGGTATCACGTGTGTGTTTGGGTACCCATACCCTGGCATGTATGTGGAGGTCAGGCAATGACACTGTGGCGTTGGTTGTCTCCGTCCACCTTTATGTGGGCTCTGGGGATTGAACTCAGGTCTCTAGGCTTTCAAGGCAAGTGCCTTTACCTGATAAACAATTTCACTGGCCTCCTTTGCCGTTTTCCTTGGCAATTTGATGAAACTCTTTTAGTAGTCGTTGTAGTGGTAGGAGTGATCAACAACTGCTTTGTTACTGAACACTTAATACACACCAGGCACTAAGTGGTTTCCACTTAAAACCAATTTGATCCTTCTAAGAACCCTGGGAGGGGAGTGTCACTAGCCAGCTTGGAGTGACTTGGGCCCCTCCCTGCAGTACGCAGTTCTGTGGATGAGCTTGGTTGGCATTGACTACTCCCTCCTGAAGGATCCTGTGGTCTCCAATGGCAATCTAAACATGGAATTCCGGGTGAGCTGCCTGGGCTGGTGTGCCTTAACCTCTGGCTGCCTACCCGGCTTTCTTCCTCCTCTATGTGGTTGAGCAGGGCTCTGCAGATGCCTCTCATTACTGAGGATACTCTGGCTTCCTGCTGCTTCAGTCTTAGGTTAAACCCCCTGCAATCCCTTTCTAACTGCCCCGACTTTCTAATCGCATTTGGTTTCTCTGCAGCTCCTCCTTGCTCAGCTGTGCCCTGAAGGATCCTCACCTGAGGGCTTTTGCTCATGTACTGCCTATCCCCTGCCTCTCCTAGCCCTGCCAACCAAGCGCTAACATTTACACAGTCATCTTTTGATTTCTGAGGGGGCTTGGGTGCAAGGCCCTCCATAGCTGCATCTGAGGATGTTCAAGTTCATTATATAAAATGATGTCTCATTTGTATATAACTTACAAACATCCTCCTATAGTGTGTGTGTGTGTGTGTGTCTGTGTGTGTGTGTGTCTGTGTGTCTGTGTGGTGTGCTGGGATAGAACCCAGGACCTTCTACATGCTTGACAAGTACGCTATCACTGAACCACACACATAGCTCTTGGCCCTTTGAGGTGAGGTCTCACTCTGTAGCTCAGGCTGGCCTTGAATTTGCTATGTAGACCAGGCTGGCCTCAAACTCACAAAGATTTGCCTGCTTCTGCCTGTGGAGTGCTGGGATTAAAGGCATGCACCACCACATCCAGCTTAATTATATTATTGCATGTGTGTATGGCATGAGTGTTTATGAGTGTAGGTGGCACATGTATAGCGGTTGGAGGACAACTTTCAGGAGTTGGTGTTCTCTTTCCACCAGGGATTCCCTTCCAGGGATTGACCTGAGGTGTCAGGCTTGCCTGACAGGGGCTTTCACCTGCTGAGCCATCTTGCTGGCCCCACAATATTACTTATTTTTATACTTTATGTTTATTTTTCGGGTATGTATATGGATGTATGTGTGTCATGATGAGCATATGGTGTTCAAAGGACAATTTGTGGATGTCATTTCTCGCCTTTCAGCATGTGGGTTCTAGGGATCAAACTCAGGTCATCGGCCTTGGCACAAGCTCCCTTACGTGCTGAGCCATCTCACCAGACTGACAATGTTGTTTCTAAAACAATTTTCTTTATTTTAATGTGTATGGATGGTTTGCGTACATGTGCATAAGTGTACTCATGCATGCAATGCCCATGGAGGACAGAAGAAGGCGTTGGATCCCCTGGAACTGGAGATATAGACAGTAATGGGTGCTGGGAACTGAACCTGGGACCTCAACAAGAGCAGCCAGTGCTCTTAACCACTGAGTCATCCCTTTCCAGCCCCAATAATGTTTGTTAATCACAGTTGAATCTGTGTATATGAAATGCCAATTGTATTCTTTTTTTCTTTTTTTAAATTTTATTATTTTATTTTTTTTGGTCTTTTTGAGACAGGGTCTCCCTGTAGCCCCAGCTGTCCTGGAAATCACTATGTAGACCAGGCTGGCCTTGAACTCACAGAGATCCACCTGCCTCTGCCTGCCTAGTGCTGGGATTAAAGGCATGTGCCACCACACCCAGCTAGAAAAAAGTATTTTAGGGGCTGGAGAGATGGCTCAGCAGTTAAGAGCACTGGCTGCTTTTGCAGAAGACCCGGGTTTGATTCCCAGAAACCACATAGTGGTTAACAGTCCATAACTTCAGTTCCAGGGGATCTGGCATCCTTTTCTGTCCTCTGTGAATATTGTACACATGGGTGCACTTACATAAACGCACACACAAAACATTCATACACGTAAAATAAAAAAAGAAGTATTTTGGCCGGATGTGGTGGCACACGCCTTTAATCCCAGCACTCAGGAGGCAGAGGCTGGCGGATCTCTGAGTTCCAGGACAGCTTGGTCTACATAGTGAGTTCCAGGACAGCTGGGGTTACAGGGAGACCCTGACTCGAGAAGACAAAAAAAAGGAAGTATTTTATTATAGGGAGCTTAAGATAAAGAGAGAAGGCAGACTCTTCTATAGCAGCAGGATGGGTCCCAGGAAATAGGGTACCACTGAGCCACTTAGTCTGGGGCTTTTTCTAAGGCTTATGGCCTTTTTCTAAGGCTAAGGGCTGGGTTAAAGCATGAGGAGGGGAATGAGCTGGTCAGTCCAGTTGGCCCACCCACAAGGTGTCCAGGTGCCTCCTCATTTTCACTCAACACCTGCACATATAGCTTCTAGGCAAGGGTAAAGAACCAGGAAGCAGGAACCAGAAGGCTCATCTAGCATTCCTGGCCTCCAGCAAGAACATTCTCAGAAGAGATGCTTTGCCCCACCCAGCCAGTTTCTGTCAACTGTTCTCATCATCCCCTCCTCCCCAAAGAGTGAACCCTAACTGCTGCCATTAGGGAATTTGGGCAACTGTCAATCTGACTTCTCTGAGCTAAACGGGTTGTCAGGTGTGGCAGTTGGGGTTCCCCTCCAGTGGGCATGCATTGGAAGTTCCACTTGTGTAACAGCCAGGTGTAGTGAGGAACCCTTAACCGGTGACAGGATAGGAAGGTGAAGGGGGAACGGCAAAGTCAGGGAGAAGGGAAAACCAAGCGCTGGGAACAGAGGAAATGCTTCCACTGCTTCCATCCCATGGGAGCAGCATGAGTTTATCCAAAAGTTTGCATTACTAGCTCTAGCAAAGAGCCAGAGCAAGCCAGAAAGGACATTTTCAAACTCTTTAGAATCCCTCTACAGGCTTGGAAGAGCATCCGTCATCCCTGTCTGGCTTATCAGACTCTTCATTTTCTTTTTCTCTGGCCTCCAAGGCTTGACCTGAGAGTGACACACCAGGATCTGTTTTGCAGGGTGTGATAGCTATTGGAGTGTCTACAATCAGCAGTGCAGGGCCCCTCCTAGGTGGGTTTCCCCTTCAATTCCTGCTCAGGAACCATGATGGTGCAGGAGTACTGGCATGTCTTTGAGTTCCATAGAGGCCTTTTCTCTCACTGGGGTGGGCTTAGGTTGTGGGACTCGGGTCCCGGGAAACTCAACAGCTATCAAAACCACCCTGAGACAGTTGCTTTTGAGCTCTGGTCTCTCCATTTGAAGAATAAAAATTCATGGACTGGCCCGGTGTGGTGGTGAATCCCTTTAATGGGCAGGCGGATCTCTTTGAGTTCAAGGCCAGTTTGGTCTACAAAGTGAGTTCCAGGCCAGCTAGGGCTACAGGGAGACCCTGTGGGAAACTCAACAGCTATCAAAACCACCCTGAGACAGTTGCTTTTGAGCTCTGGTCTCTCCATTTGAAGAATAAAAATTCATGGACTGGCCCGGTGTGGTGGTGAATCCCTTTAATGGGCAGGCGGATCTCTTTGAGTTCAAGGCCAGTTTGGTCTACAAAGTGAGTTCCAGGCCAGCTAGGGCTACAGGGAGACCCTGTCTCAAAAAGACGAAAAAACAGGTCATCAGGCCTGTGCTGCAAGTGCTTCGGATTTCTGTGTTTGTGGCCAACCCGAGAGAGAGAGAGAGAGAGAGAGAGAGAGAGAGAGAGAGAATCCTGTAGAGCAGGACTCAGTACTCAGCACACAGGTGCCCCAACTGTGTTTAAGGATGAGGCAAAGACTTGGTCATAGAAGTGATGTCTCTTGCCTGAGAGCTGGTATGTGGCTACTTTTGCTTCTCCCAGTGCTGGGTAGCAAAGTATGGAGCTTGAATGTCTGAAGTTAAAATCCTGACCCTGCCAAGGACCTCAGGCAGTGTCTTCACCTGTCTGCTGGTTTCCTGATATGTAAGTGGAAATAACAGAGTAAGAACACACACCTCAGCCAGGCATGGTGGCACACACTTGTAGTCAGTCTCAGCACTCAGGAGGCAGAGGCAAGGCAGATCTCATGTGAGTTCAAGGCCAGCCTGGTCTACATAGTGAGTTCCAGGACAGCTGTGGGGCTACAGGGAGACCCTGTCTCAAAAAGACCAAAAAAGAAAATACACCTCACAGGGTTCTGACATGAGCCAAAGGAACTGATTTATTCAAGGAACTGAGAGAATCCCTCATGGTGGCTCATCCCTATAATCCCATCATGCAAGAGGCTGAGGCAGGATTGTCATGAATTTGAGACCAGGGATGGGAGAAGGTTGAAAGTCTACCTAGCCCCAAATGGCCATTATGAATATGTAAAAACAGTGGCTGTGATCACTGCTGCCCAGTGTTCAAGGCCACTCCGACTCCTCTTTTCCTGGTCCTCCCACCACACTCCTGATGCCCTCATTTCCTTGTATGTCTTTTGAGAGATGAGTCTGTGAACCTCACCAGAGCAGCCATGGGGTCCAGTTCCCATGGTCCCTGACTGCACCTACCACAGCCCACAGCGTCAGGAGACAGTGCAGTCTGCCTTGACTCTGACATTGGGTTCCCAATCTCAGGGAGCATTCTACCCGCTGGGCGAGGGGAACTGGAGTCTCCTCAACAGGGCAGTGGAGCCCCAGCTGCAGGAGGAGGAGCGGATGGTGTATGTGGGCTTCTCTGAGTTCTTCTTTGACTCTGCCATGGAGAGCTATTTCCGGGCCGGGGCCCTGCAGCTGACGCTGGTGGGGGACAAGGTATGCCAGGCCTGGTCTGAGGGTAGGGAAGAGGGTCCCATGATGGAGTTTCCAACACCCCTGTCTTACTCCCAGTTACCCTGTTCAGGTGCCACAGGATCTGGACATGCTGTTGAGGGCCATCTACTTTGGGAGCATCATTCTCCTGGTGAGTATTGGCTAGAGGTGGGGTTGTGGCCAGGGCTGGGGGTCACCCCACCTACACAACAGTGAGGCAATAGGTGGCGGTCTCTTGTGGCCATCGAGGAGACAGAAGGCTGGCCTCTTGTCTATGCCAAGTTTCTTTACCTTGCCAAGGCTATTTCCCACTCTGTGAAGGAGGATTGCCTCTTCCTGCCCTGTCTCCTTCACAGAGCAGCCATGAGGTTGGGAGAGATTCCAAGCCTTCCAAGTATAGGGGCCTTTGGAATGATTAGTATACTTTTACTTATCTTTATTTAATGGGAGAGGAAAGAAGGAATAAAGCATTTAAAAACAGGAGACGAGGGACATAGCTTAGTTGGTAGAGTACTTGCTTACTACATATGGAGCTCTGGGTTTCATTCCCAGGACTGTGGGAATGTGACTCAGACCAATAATGCAATACTTGGTTGGGAGAATCAGGAGAATCAAGAATTCATGGACATCCTCAGCTACATAGACAATTTGAGGCCAGCCTGGGAAACATGAGATCCTGCCTCAAAAAAATAAATGTTTTTGCATATGTCTATGTGTATGGTATACATGTGCTTGCATGTATGTGCAGGTGCATTGCACATGTGTGTGTATACATATGGATTCCTGAGGTTGATGGCACGTGACTTTCTCAGTCACTCTCCCTTGCATATTGAGGCACGGTCTCTTGCTGAACCTGGAGCAGGTGAGTCAGCTTGCTCCAGGGATTCCCTGGCTCTGTCCCCTGTGAGCTGGAGTTCACCATTGGAGAGTGAAGAGCAGAAAATGTCCTGAAGCCTCAGAAATACTTAACTCAGAAACAAAATAAAATAGATGAGCTAAATGTCGTTGTAAAATCAAGATTTTTTTTTTTTTTTGGTCTTTTTGAGAAAGGGTCTCCCTATAGCCCCAGATGGCCTGGAACTCACTGTGTGGACCAGGCTGGCTTCAAATTCACCGAGATCCATCTGCCTCTGCCTCCCCGAGTGCTGGGATTAAAGGCGTGTGCCATCATGCCCGGCTTGATTTAGTTATTTTTATTTTATGTATATGAGTGGTTTTCCTGCATGTACACTGTGTGTGCAATGCCCATAAAGGCTAGAAGAGGGGGTCAGGTTGGCTCACCTGGAACTGGAGTTACAGGTGGTTGTTAGCCACCATGAGGGTGCTGGGAACTGAACTCTGCTCTGGTCCTCTGCAGGAGCAGTCAGTGCTCTTAACCACTGAGCAATCTCTCCAGCTTATGATGTTTAAAAAGCAAGGCTGGAGGTATGGCTTAGTGGTAGACTACTTGCCTAAAGACTCTGGGCTCAATCCCCACGCCACAAAAACTTTATATATACTAAGCCAGGGCGTGGTAGCACATGTCTTTAATCCCAGCACACGGAAGCAGAGGCAGGAAGATCTCTGTGAGTTTGAGGCCAGCCTGGTCTACATAGTTATTTCTAGGCCAGCCAGGGCTACACAGTCAGACACTGTCTCAAAACAAAACAGCAACAAACCCTGAAAACAAAACAAAAAGAATGTGTTCTTGGTTCAGTTTTGTAAGTGACAGGGATTTGAACCTCTGACTGAGGGTCACACTGGCCTCCTCTACATTATACAGCCTCATAAAGTTGTCAGAGTTTTAAATGAAATGATGCATGTAATCAGACTAGCACCTGCTACAGAGTACGTGCTCAGTAAACACAGCTGCTGTTATTACAGCTCGAATCCTCGCTGCCAGCTTTATGGCTGAGCACTTAGAAGCATGGGCTCTGTTGCCAGGCTGCCTGCATTAGTCTCTTAGTTCGACAGCTGAGTAACTACATAACTTGGAGAAGTTAATTAATCTGTTTGCCCCAAGTTCCTAGGGAAGTGGCCTGGTCAGTAGAGTTGTCTACCTCAAAAGCATGAGGATCTGAGTTTGGATCCCCAGTGCCCACATAAAAAGCTGGGAACAGCAGTCGGGTAATGCCAACACCGGGGAGGGGAGTCATGGGCTCCCCGGGGCTTGCTGGCCGGCCAAACTAGCTGAATCAGTGAGCTCCAGGTTCGGTGAAAGAACCTGCCGTGAAAAAACAAAAGGTAGAAAGTGATGGAGGAAGACACACCTGATGGTGACATCCGGTGTACATGCTTCACACACACACACACAAGATAAGAATACCTGGCCAGTTATGGTGGTGCACACCTTTAATTCCAGCACTCAGGAGGCAGAAGCAAGCAGATCTCTGTAAATTCAAGGCCAGCCTGGTCTACATAGCGAGTTCCAGGACAGCTGGGGCTACAGGGAGACCCTGTCTCAAAAAGACCAAAAAAAGAAAGAAAGAAAAGAAAGAAAATGCCTGGCTCACTTAACTGTTCTGAGGCTTAAATGAGCTAATACATATGCAGTGTTCAGAATTAAGTTTAAGGGTGTTTGTTTTTGAGGTAGGGTCTCATGTAGCCCAGGCTTGCCTTGAATTTGCTGAGTAGCCAAAGCTGACTTTGAACTCCTGTTCCTCCTGCCTCCACATCCCAAATGCTGGGATTATTAGCTGTGGTACCACACCTGGCTCAGAATCATGCTTAGTGATGAGTAAACACGTGCATTAATAGGATTCTTATATGACCTGCAGAAGAAACACCTCAGCATCTCACAGAAGAGAGGGCAGGGGCTGGGGTATTAATGCAAAAAGGTTGTCTTTGGGGAGTCTCAATTGGGTCTGGATTGAACATTGAGGTGGAAGAAGGGGAGGAGCCAGGTACGGGATACATGTCTAGAATTCCAGCACTCAGAGGCTGAGCAGGAAGATCAGAGTCCAGGGATTCAAGACCAGCTTGACAACACAGCAAGAGCCCATTGCATAAGAGATTCTCCTTTGACCAATTCATGGGGCCTGGGTGCCAGTTGGAGGGTATGGGGAGCCACAGCAAGTCTCTACTTGCAATTCCTAGCCTCCAAGACTTGCTCTTCTCTTCCCCTTCCCCAGAACTCACCAGGTAACAGGTTGGGATTGTGACCTGTCTTCCTCACTCTGTCCCCAGAGCCCTACAGTGATTGACTCCCCACTGAAGCTGAAGCTGCAGGCCATGAGCCCTCCACGCTGCACCATCAAGCCCTCAGGCACCACCATCTCAGTCACTGCCAGCGTCACCATCACCTTGGCCCCACCCATGCTGCCTGAAATCCAATTGTCCAAGATGATCATGGTCTGGGCCCCAGAAAGGGGGTATCTGGGGGTCAGTGAGAAGTGGGCTGTGAGCTTTCTAGTTCATTATGTCTCTCTTGCACTTTCCTGTAGGAAGCCCGTCTTAGTGCCAAGATGACGTTCCGGGGCAAGGCACTGCGCACGAAGTTGGACCTCCGCAGGTAAGCACTTGCTAAGGATCCTGGGTGGGCCCTTAATGTCTCTGAACCTTAACGATAATCTCACAATAATCACACCTGCCTAACAGAAAAGTGGAGGTAGAATTGAGTCAATCCTGTAAGGCTCCAGCAAGCTGGGTTCTGTCTTTGTTGGTGCATACAAACCTGAACTCAGGATGGGGAGATGGCTCAGTTAAAGCACTTAATCTTGCAAGCATGGAGACCTGAGTTTGAATCCCTAGAAGCCATGGCAAAAGCTGGGCATGGCGGCACACATGGGGGGGAGGCATTACAGATGGATCCCTGGAAACTCGGGGGTCAGTAGCCTTGGCTACATGGTGAAGTTCCAGGCCAGTGTCTCAAACAAAAGGTGAAACTACCGAAGGACCAACACCCTGAAAGTTGTCCTCTGACCTCCACACACATGCTGTGTACACATGCACTCACTAGGAGGTTGAAGATGATCCTCCTGCCTCTACCTCCCAAACACTGGGATTACAAGTGTGCATCACCATGTTGGTTTACATGGTGCTGGGGATCGAACTCAGGGCCTCATACATGCTAGGCAACTAAGCTACATTCTCCAGCCCCAAAAGTATTTTCTTAAATCAACTCCTCATGTTCCCTACCATCTAGAAGTAGGCAAAATAGGTATTGTTAGAGAGAAGAAATTGGTTCAGTGAAGGCTAAATGCTATCCTACAGTCTCATAGCAAAGACGGTGAAAACTCTGGGGTTTGGGCAGCAACCTTAGTACAGTGTAGCTCCGAGACCTTGAGGCGAGTTATTTTATCTTTCTAAGGCTCATTTTTTGCCTGTGCTAAATACAAGTAAAAATAGCATCTATTTTCTAGGGCGTGGAGTGTCATAGCCACTGGCCACATGTGACTATCTGAATTTGTATTTATAATTTGTGCTTATAATTAAACAGCTCCTTGTTTGCACTAGGAAAGCACAGATACAGAACATTCTGCATAAAGCTGTACAGTGCTGTTCTGGGGATTAAATGAAATGGTGCAAGGAGGCAAGGGTTTTGTCTGTAGAGGCGGTCTTTAGTCCATGCGGCTGTGTGACTTCAGGCATGTAACTTCGCCTCTTCAGCCTCAGTTTCCTCATCAGTAACATCCAATTCCTGACAGCCCGATTCTTACCATTGTAAATGAGGACTCAGTCAATGGGTATTTCAAAATGTTTGAGCTTGCCCAGTGCACACCTGTAATTCTAGTACTTGGGAAGCCAAGGTAGGAAGATTGCAGTGAGTCTGAGGCCAGCCAGGGCCTCAGCAAGACCCTGTCTCAACAAAAGAAAGCAAAACCCAAATGCTGGGACGATAGCTTACTTGAGCATGTTCAAGGATGAGGACCTGAGTTTGATCCCTAGCACCCACCTAAAGAGCCAGGCTTGGAGGCACAGACTTGTAAGCCCAGTGCTGAATACGCAAGGGTTTCAGGGGCTCCCGGTCAGCCAGCCTAGCTTAACCTATGACTTCAGACCAATGAGAGACTGTCTCAAAACAACATGGTAGGCATCTTAGGAAAGACCTGAAGTTGATCTCTGGTCTCCACATTCACGTACACATATATGTATGCACACCTGTACACAAGTATACCCTCACCCAGGTACACACATGAACACATACACACCTGCACATATGTATGTTTTATATGGTGCTGGGGACAGAACTCAGGGCTTTGTACATACTAGGCAAGGGTTGCACTACTGAGTTATACCTCCAGATCAATATTTCAACACTTTAAAAGATTTATTTTTAGCCGGGCATGGTGGCGCTCGCCTTTAATCCCAGCACTTGGGAGGCAGAGGCAGGCAGATCTCTGAGTTCAAGGTCACCTGGTCTACATAGTGAGTTCCAGGACAGCTGGGGCTACTGTCTCAAAAAAAAAAAAAAATCAGTCTGGGAAGTTGAGAAAAATTTTTTAAAAAATAAATAGAAAATAGTATACTAACAACTAAAACAGTATAATTCTCAAACTAAAACTATGGGATTATATTTTAGTTCTTTGGAAGAGCAGCAAACTCTCTTCTGCTGAGCCATCTCATTTTTTTTTTTTGAAACAGGGTTTCCCTGTAGCCCCAGCTGGCCTGGATTCACTATGGAGACCAGGCTGGCCTCAGACTCAGAGATCCACATGCCTCTGCCTCCCAAGTGCTGGGATTAAAGGCGTGTGCCACCACGTCTGGCGCTGAGCCATCTCTTCATCACCACACCAAAAGATTATTTTACGTGTATGCATGTGTGCCTGAGTACATGTATATACCACATGTATGTGCAGGAGCCTGTGGAGGTCAGAAGGTGTCAGATCCCCTGGAACAGGAGCTATAGTTGTGAGCTGCCATGCGGTTGCTAGGAACTGAATCTGGATTTTCTGCAAGAGCAGCCAGGGCTCTTTACCGCCAAGCCATCTCTCCCACCCCCCCAACCCACCCTTATTTTTGAGACAGGGTCTCTGTGTGGTCCTGGCTGGCCTGAAATTTCCTATGTGGACCAGGCTGGCCATAAACTCAGAGATTTGCCTGCTTCTGCTTTACATGCCTCTCCCCCCTTTTTAAAAAAAAATTTATTATTTTTATGTGTATGCATGTATTGCCTGCATGTATGGGAAGTGCACCCGTGTTGTGCAATGCCCACGGAGGACAGAAGAGGCCATCAGATCCCCTAGAACTGGAGTTATGGACAGTTGCTAGCTACTATGTGGGTGCTGGAATTCGAACCCGGGTCTTCTGCAAGAACGTGTTCTTAACCTCTGAGCCTTCTCTCCAGCCTCCCTTTTTAAAAGAATTGTGTGTGTGTGTGTGTGCATGTGTGCATACACATGAAGGTCAGAGGACAATCTGTGGGAGTCTGTTTTCTCCTTCCTTTACCCACTAAGCCATTTTACTGGCCCTATTTTAGCTTTTTAAAATAAGCTTTAGTATCTGACAGGGAGCAAGCACTGTTCAGTTTTGCTAAATAAAACAAACCATACCTGAAGGCCTAGCAGCAGAGGTCTGGGAAAAAGTAGCAGGCTTGGGAAAGGAGTGCCTGGGAGGGAAGTAAGTCAATAGTGTGTGTGTGTGTGTGTGTGTGTGTGTGTGTGTGTGTGTACACACACCTAAGCACTAGCAGCTAGTGACCTGAAAAGATGCATAGGTGGGACCTGGGAGGTTGAAACTTGGGGCCTTCCTGGGGGTAGGCTCAAGAAGGGGGGTTGTTTCCAGGTCTCATGACCACAGGGCTTGTTTCCTTCCTACAGGTTCCATATCTACTCAAACCAGTCTGCGCTGGAGTCTTTGGCAGTGAGTTGGGAATGGTGGTGAGTGGGCTGGGGTTTTGGGGGTGCAGCTCAGGCAAGCCCACCTCCCACATGTTGTGTGCCCTTCTCCCCTCAGCTGATTCCGCTGCAGACCCCACTGAAGACCCTGCTGCAGATCGGGGTGATGCCCATGCTCAATGGTAGGGCTGGGGTGTGAGGAGGAAGTGGCCGAGGGCCGAGCTGGGGGCCCAGGCTGAGCCTGCATCTTCTACCCACAGAGCGGACCTGGCGAGGAGTACAGATCCCCCTACCTGAGGGAATCAACTTCGTGCATGAGGTGGTGACGAACCACGCAGTGAGTGGAGAGTGGAAGGGAGGGAGTAGACCAGGGCCTGCCCTCCCTACTACTCTGCAGTGCTGTGTACCAAACCCTAGGTTCTCCCTTTAAAAATGTTTGATTTGCTGGGCGTGGTGGTGCACGCCTTTAATCCCAGCACTTGGGAGGGAGAGGCAGGCAGATCTTTGTGAGTTCAAGGCCAGCCTGGTCTATATAGTGAGTTCCAGGACAGCTGGGGCTACAGAGACACCCAGTCTCAAAAAGACAAAAAAATTTTTTTTTTTTTTTTTTATTTAAGACAAGATCTCACTATTGTAGCCCTGGCTGGCCTGGAACTCACTTTCTAGACCAGGCTGGCCAGCAACTCACATAGACCCACTTATTTCTGCCTCCCAAATGCTGGGATTAAAATGTAGACCACCACGCCCAGCCCCTCTTCTTATCACTCTTATACTGGCTTCCACTGGCTCTTTCCCAGGAGTGCCTTGTCCTTGAACTGGTTCTCCAAAGTCACTGTAATGTACTCTGGTCTCAGTAACTGAATGAATGAATGAGAAAGATTCCCTCTCTCACTACCCAGGGCTACCTCACCATTGGGGCTGACCTCCACTTTGTCAAAAGGCTTCAAGAAGTGATTGACAAGAACCAGCCTGCCAACGCTGTGGACCCTAGGGACTCCAGGGCCCCACCACCCTCCACCGCAGTTGCCTGAGCCCTTCAGGCCCTCTGGAAGCTGGTATTCAGGAACTGAGCACTCAGAAGCCCTTTCCTCTCCCCATTCATAGCCTGTAGTCTCCCCAGAGCCACAGAGAATGCGGTCCGAAGCTACATCCAATTTATTTTCATAATCAGTCAATCTGTCAATTACAATCCTCTATCCTTCTCTTTAGGCTATCGTGAGAGCTCTGCTGGGGTCCTGGGATGGGGCCAATGTATGAAGAAGGGCGTTCTTTAAGCAGGGAGGGGCCAGGCTACCCCAGGACCTGTGGCAGGAATAAAGTGCTCACTTGTCCCTAGGCTGTCTGTGAAGCCCTGGGGCCCAGGCTGGGATGCTACAGGCTGTGGGAAGTAGGGGCAGTTCTAGAGCAGTACCTGCCCCACAGGGGCATTTACATAAGGGGGGATCACCCTCTAGCTAGAGAGGCTAGGAGGGGCTGGATCAGTAGGTACTGGGGACCGCCACAGGTCCCTTCAGGTATCAGTATGGCTCCTTGTTCAGGAAACGAGAGAACATGGTGAAGGCAGCTTGGGGCTTGTCAGTGGGGACCATGTGTCCGGCACCCTGGGGAGCAAAGCTTTATGAGATCCAGATCCCCAACTTTTACCACCCTTTACCCTTTGGCACTTCCTTCACCTCATTCCTCCCTCCCTCCTCCCCGAAGACTTGCCCTTACAGGTCAATGGTGACCCAGAGTAAAGGAATCAAAGATTAAGACAGGTAGGACCCAGCACATTTTTCCCTCATTAGGTCCAGGTCCTACCTTGATTGTGAGAAAGGCAATGTGGGAGAACTCCTTCACGAAGCCAGCGACCTGCTCTCCACTGTCCCCATAGTCCACTAGCCAGGGCCGACGCTGCACCTCCATCTGTCCCACCAGGGAAGACATCAGCTGGCAGCCCCCACCATCCCTGCTCATGGCTACCAGCAAGACCTCAGGACAGGGGAACTCTCCAGGTCTGCCCGCTGCAGACTAGAGCCACTCCTGGGACACTCCCTCCCTTGCACTCAGCCTGAACCCAGGGCCAGCAATTCCTGCCTTACCTTCTGGTTGAGGGAGTCCACAAACCACTCATCCCCCAAGAAATTGCAGGCCATGTCCACATCACCATTGTATAAGAGGATCTGGTATTTCTGGAGGAGGACAAGGGGAAAATGGAAGTCTGGGATGGGCCCAAGGCCCACCTTTGAGGAAATTCACAGGCCCAACTCCATAATATGAACCTGGAATTCTTGTGTTTTCTGACCACTGATGACTACATGTCTAGTAAACACCAGCCAAACACTTTTATTAAATATGGAGGAAGATATCATTATTACCATGACTCTCCCCTTTAAAATGAGACAGGGTCTCATTATGTAGCCCAGACTGGCTTAGAATTTAAGATCTTCTTCCTCAGCCTCCCCAGTACTGGGATTACATGTATGAGTCACCACACCTAGTTTATCCTCATTTTACAGATGGGGAAATGGCAGCTGATGACATTTAAGAAACTTTTCCAGAGCCGAGCATGGTGACACACACCTGTAATCCCAGTACTGGAGAGGCTGAGGCAGGATTGAAATGTTCACAGCCAGCCCTGGTTACAGTGTATGACTGTCTCAGAACAACAAAAACCAGCCACCAGTGCATGGTGGCGCAAGCTCCAAAGAGGCCCCAGCTTGATGCACTACTCCTAAGTCCACAGCTACTGCAAGATCCTAAGCTGAGGCTGGATCCCGCTGTGTTGTACCCCACGCACCTGTGAGTTGAGCAGCTTCAGGTACTGGGAGTTCATGCTTTGGTAGAGACGGCGGTACTGTAAGTTCACCAAGAAGCTGCCAGGAACAAGGGCACAAGACACAGGAAAAACAGGGAAGACCATCAACAGATCAGACGTGTCCTATTTCCAAACTCCAGCCTATACTGAGTTGGTCCATCTTCAGTATCATCTCTCTAGGGCTTACCTGAACAGGGGCTGGCATTCAGAGATTATCAAGCTAGCTACCCCTATTTAGAAATGTATAGGCACATCTCTTGACTGGGATGCAACTGGCATTTTGTGTGAAAGTAATCGCCGGAAACAACAGGGTGGAGCGTGGGTGGGCACTGACCAGTCGGGACAGACCTGACTAGGCTCTGTTGTGCTAGGTGTCACCCTTTTTACTTGTAGAGGTCATTGGAAGAAATGGGCAGCTGTGGATGAAGTGGCAGTTGGGAGTATCTACTGAATGTCAGAAAAGCAACTGATATTAACCAATGTGGCCACCAACAAATGAATTGGCTGTCAGTCAACCTGGGGTTCTGGGATGCTAAACACTATGCACAACTAATTTTGAACCTGAATGTCCACATTGCCCTTTTTGAGATGCTCTAGTTGCAGTCCCTGGGAACCTTACTGATGCCACCCCCTTGAACCATGCCACAAAAGCTCACTTGCACATGTCCCACTGGGGCAACTCCTTGGGGATGTGGAGGGCCTTCCGCACATATGGGTTGTTGAGGTAGGTAGAGGCGGCTGTGGTGTTGGTACAGGGGGGATCCAGGCGCACCTTGTCTCCAGAACGCAGCAGCAGTGCCTGGGGGGTGGGGCACGGACATAGGGTGAGGATTTCCACTTACCTACCTGCTTACCTATCCCTTGGGGAAGAAGCCCAGACCCTTGCATACCTGATGTGATGCCCGCTTGAGTGACAGGCGAGTGAAGATGTTGCCAAAATCCTGGACCACAATAGTATCCTTCTCATATCTGAAAGACAAGTGGGAGGATGGGTGCTGGGCTTTCAGGTGCGACTGGGATTGGTCCAAGGGATATACAGCAGCACCTACCTATAACTGCTGGGCACGCCACCAGCACAAGGGGCATAGAGGTTGTAAATGTTAAGGCCGGATTTGCCCACGATGCGAGATACTTCCAGGAGCTGTGACAACATACCACCATGCTTTGTAGATCCACTGCCCTCTGGGACCTCCCCCACTCCTATCCCAAGATATACTGCCCTCCTAATTCATTCCTGCCATCACTGTTCACCCTCTTTTTTCACAGGCAGGGAACCTGAGGCTCACTGGAAGGAAGCTTCCAGATATGAGTCTAATCCTAGCACCACCATTTCCTGTCCTGTGACTTCAGGCAAGTGTCCTCAACATTCTTGGCTTCAGTTTTCTCACTGAATTTCCCAGAGGTGACCACAGTGTTAAAAAGTCCAGGGTAAAGGGCTGGGCGAGGTGGTGCATGCTTTTAATCCCACCACTCGGGAGGCAGAGGCAGGTGGATCTCTGTGAGTTCGAGGCCAGCCTGGTCTACATAGTTCCAGGATGGCTGGGGCTACAGAGAGACCCTGTCTCAAAAAGACAAAAAACAAAAACCAAAAAAAGTCCAGGATAAAAAGGCAGCAGGATGCTGGGTGTGGTGGCGCATGCCTTTACTCCCAGCACTAAGGAGGCAGAGGCAGGCGGATCTCTCTGTGAGTTCAAGCCCAGCCTGGTCTATATAATTAGCTCCAGGCCAGCTGAGGCTCCAGGGAGACCTTGTCTCCAAAACAAACAATAACAACAAAAGGCAGTGGGGCCAGTTAGGGATGTAGTTTAGTTGGTAGCATGCTTGCCTTGCATGTATGAGGTCCTGAGTTCGATCCCCAGAATCATAAAAAAGGGAAGCAATGGGGCTGGAGAGAGAGGGAGCCTCCATGGAAAGGCTGTGGTCCACTTCTCAGGATTAGGGTGGGGGGGCCATAGAGTAGGGGTGGAGAGAACCTCACATTGTTTACGCATTCTGGGTCTTTGTTGTCATAGAAGTTACACTTGTTTTGAGAGCAGCAATGAGTCTGGAGCAAAGACCAGAGCCTGTAGGAGATCAGAGGGCAAGTGCTTAGGCTGGATATTGGCAGAAGTGCCAGTGTCTCCCTTCCTCCCTCCAACCCTCCACCAGACCACGACCTCAGGGCAGAGGAAAGGTAATACAGGTTGTGGAATGTAGGTGAACCAAACCTAGCTTGCTAAGAACCTGCTCCTCAGTCCAAATAGCCCTCCTTAATACATTTAAGAAATTCTTTTTGGCTAGGCGTGGTGGCACATGCCTTTAGTCCCAGCACTTGAGAGGCAGAAGGTGGATCTCTGTGAGTTCAAATCTAGCTTGGTCTCCATAGGAAGTTCTAGGCTAGCTGGGGCTACAGGGAGACCCTGTCTCAAAAAGACAGATTTTGCTATGTAGTCTGGGCTAGCCCTGAACTCACTATGTAGCCCAGGTTGGCCTCAAACTAATGATTCTTCCACTTCTGCCTCCTGAATGCAGGGATTACAAGGATGCACTGCCATGCTCAGCTTTCTTAGTTCTTTTAAATTCCAGTCTCTGTTCTTGGCCTTTAAGTGGCAAACCCTTCAGTCAACCCTAGTCCCCACCACTGCAGGAATGTCATGTGCCAGAGGACAGATCAATCTCATGACTTGCCCCACCTTAGAGATTGCCCAACTGTCCCTCTCCCATACCTGTTCCCCAGAAGGCCATGGTAGTAGGCAAAATAGACCAGCGAGTTGTCATTCTGCTCATAGGAGGCGAGTCCATTGCCCACAGCCAGCCCCTGTGAAACACCCAGGATGCTCAGCTCATCTGGAGGGTGAGGATGAGGGGGAGCCTCCCTTGACCTACGCCCAGACCTGTAATCTGGAGGCTGAAACCCAGAGTGGTTTGTAGGAGTGGGTGGGGAAAGTCACTCAATTTAAAGAACAGAACAGGTAGCTTGACAGGTGAGCTTTCTGTGGTAGGAGGTATGGAAGCAGAGGAGCCAGTAGCTACCCAGCAATCTCTGAAGGCTAAGGCTGATCTTGCCAATGCAAGGTTATGGCCCCAAGGTACCTCCCTTCCCTCTTGCAGCTGCCCTGCACCTGAAGGTTCATGCTGGGGTCCTGCATGACCAGCACAGCCAAGGTGGGGATGTAGATGCCAGCATAGCTCTCTCCTGTCAGGAAAAGTCTGTTGTCCTTGTACTCCGGAAAGAGGCGGAAGAAGTCTTTGAGGGCTTCAAAATTGTTCTGAGCCACCTGGGCATGGCAGGATGGAGGAAATCAAAAGGCTTGGCATATGAACTAGAAAGATCTTCAGAGACAAAGAGTTCAGCCCACTCTGTTTTGTGCAAGAGGAAGTGACTTGGTTATGATCACACCACAGATCACGTGACAGTGCCAAAAGTAGACTCTGAGGCCATGCTTTCTCTCCCCTCATCACACCATCCTTGGAGAAACAAGGAGGCTGTGGCAGGTTGGCAGGCATCGGGCTTACCTCAGTGTCATTGGTCACGTATGACTTGTCATCGGCATAGGAGAAGCCCACCCCAGCTGGGGACTCAATGTACAACATGTTGGCAATCTAGAGAAGAGGAAATGACCATTAGAGGGTTCCCCCTGACTATCAAAGTGCCCAGACACCCCTAAAGGACCCACAGGGGAAGCTGTACCAGGTTCCAAGAATACGGGTTGTACTCCAGGGTGACACCATCTGGCTGGATCTGGGTAGGAAAGAGATGGCTGTGTGAGTCCCAAGGGGTGAAGACAAAGGGCCACAGTGCTATAGGCCCTTTACATATAGTTTTAACCCCCTGAGAAGTACAGACATAGGCTAATAGTAAAAAAAAAAAAAAAAAAAAAAAAAAAAGGCTTGGCTGGATTGGCTGGACATGGTGGTACATGACTTAACAAATTTGGGGTGCTACAAGATCCTTCTCTCTCTCCCCTTCTTGCCTTTTCCTTGCCCCCTGCCCTCTCTCCTGAGTTACAGCAGGTGAGAGCAGCTGTCACTCACCAAGAAGGGGCCGTGCTCGGTGAGGAACCCATCCAGGGAGCTGCAGCCGGGACCTCCGTTGAGCCAAACAACCACCGGGCTGCTCTTCGGGTCTTTCTGCGACTCCACAAACCTAGGAAAGCCACAGAGCAGGATTGGTGCAAGTGAGGGGGACTCCCCTCCCGCCTGGGGTCGTAGGACTTCGACCCCGGCCCCCAGTGATCTAGCCCTCCTGGGGGGAGCGTGCAAGCTCTCCCTCGCAGGGATGCAGAGCGACTCACCAGTAGTGGAAGTGCTTGGAATCCGAGGCTCTGAGGTAGCCCGAGTACTGCTGGAAAGACGGCTGCTTGGCCAGCCCGGGGAGGCAGTCGATCTCGTCCTTGTCGGGGGCTGCCTTGCCTCGGGATGCCCAGGCCACGAGCAGCAGCAGCAGGAACAGCGGCGAGGGCAGCCGGGCTCGGGTCATCTGCGGGAGGAAGCGTTGTTGGCCTATGTTTACCAGCTTCTCGGTTCCTCGGCGCTTCGGTGCAGCCATCCCCCGGGCAGAGCAGGCACGCATCCCGGAGGGAAACCCCCACCTGGGTCCAGCTCCCGGCCGCCAAGCCGCCTCCGCTGCCCATCGGTCCCGGAGTCTCCTTACCTCTGCTTCCTAGCGTCCTTGCTCTCCAGGAAGCGCCGGTGGACTGAAGTCATGTGTATTCCGAGTCACGTGAGCTCTTGCGTCACGTGACAGTTTGCTCAAGTCCACTTTTTGGTGTCTGTGGGCCTGAGGACTGGGAGCGGTCAGTTACCGTGCCAAAGTCCACAGCCCCCGAGGGTTGTACGTGCCCGCGCCAGCGATCAGATGATCTTGGTGTTACCAGGAGGTCCCCCAGCTTCCTGGGGACGGGTTCTAGGCCAGATGCTTGAAAAACCGGCGCTAGGACCCTCGGGCAGAGCCTGGGAAGGTAGCCAGGAGGGGAAATGCCTTACATGGTTCCCCTCCGCGGTCACCATCTGAGCCCGTGCCCAAAATAGCCCCTGGCACCAGCTGTCCTGTCTTAATGGCGGGGAGATGTCTGCTGCCTCCGAACCCGTAGGGCTGAGTGGACCTTGGGGCCCTGCGCTCCCGGAGCCCCATCCCATCCGCTTCCACCCGGTGCATGGCGCCAACATCCGCGTGGACCCCTCGGGGACGCGAGCCACACGCGTGGAAAGTTTCGCTCACGGTGTGTGCTTCAGTCGCGAGCCGCTGGCCCCTGGCCAGGTTTTCCTGGTGGAGATCGAGGAGAAAGAGCTGGGCTGGTGCGGGCATCTGCGGCTCGGCCTGACCGCGCTGGACCCAGCCAGGCTGGCCCCGGTGCCCGAGTTCTCACTGCCGGACCTGGTCAGCCTTGGCCACACCTGGGTCTTCGCTATTACGCGCCACCACAACCGCGTGTCCCGGGAAGGCCACTCCGAGGCGGAGGTAGCGGCCCCCAGCAGACCCCCAACCCTTTTGTTGGAACCGTATCTGTGCATTGAGCAGTTCCGAATCCCGCGGGACCGCCTGGTGGGCCGCAGCCGGCCAGGGCTCTATAGCCATCTCCTGGACCAGCTCTACGAGCTGAACGTGCTGCCTCCTACCGCGCGCCGAAGCCGCCTGGGTGTTCTCTTCTGCCCGCGTGGGGATGGGACCGCCGACATGCACATTGTCATCAACGGGGAGGACATGGGTCCCAGCGCCCGCGGGCTGCCAGCTGCTCAGCCTCTCTATGCAGTGGTAGACGTGTTTGCCTCCACCAAGACTGTGCGCCTGGTCCAACTGGAGTATGGCTGTAGGTATCGCCCCCCCCCCGGGCAGCGACGCCCCCTCCTGGCCCAGTGTAGTAGGACCCCCTAGTCAGCTAGCAATGCCTTGGGTTGGTCCCTTAGTTTTGAAGCTGGAGAATCTGGCTTCACTTTGCCCATCTGCTGGATTTTACACGTCACTCCTTGCCTGTGAGCCTCAGTATACCTATTAATCAAGATACCCTGAATGTCCCTTTTAGTTTGGACAATGTTTCAGAATTAACCTAGGACAGAGATTTTAACATTTTTATTTTGTAATTTGTTTTGTTTTGTCCTGGGAACCACCCCAGGGTCCCGTGCATGCTAGGCTACACATCCTTATGACCAGGGATTCTAAAATCCAGTTTTAGACCCCAGGCTAGTCTGGAACTCACTATGTAATCCAGGCTGGCCTCAAATTTTCAGCAGTTCTGCCTCTGCCTCCCAGGTGTTGGAATTAGTGTGAGCCATCACACTCAGTTGGGAGTTGTATGTTATTAGAAAAATGTTCATAAACTGGGCCTGGTGGCTCACACCTTTAATCCCAGCTCTTGGGAGGCAGGCAGAGGCAGGTGGATCTCTGTGAGTTCAAAGGTTAGCATACTCTACATAGCAAGTTCCAGGCTAGTTAAAGCTACATAGTGAGTCTGTCTCAAAAAAGGGAAAAAAAATGTTCATAGATTTGGGTCGATCATTTTAGAGGAATCATGGACCCCATATTGAGAACTTGTTTGTTGTTGTTGTTTTTTGAGACAGGGTTTCCCTGTAGCCTCAGCTGTCCTGGAACTCACTATATAGACCAGCCTGGCCTTGCATTCACAGAGATCTGCCTGCCTCTGCCTCCCGAGTGCTAGGATTAAAGGCATGTGCCACCATGCCCGGCTTGTTTTTTTTTTTTATTAATCTTTTTGAGACAGGGTCTCCCTGTAGCTCTAGCTGACCTGAAACTTGCTATGTAGACCAGGCTACTTGAACTCACAGACATCTACCTACCTCTGCCTCCTGAGTACTCGGATTAAAGGCATGCAGCATGCCCAGCCTCAGATTAAGAGCTTTTAAATTCTGAGGTTTGGCTCATTATATCCCAGTAAGTCTTTTATTTATACCTCTGGTCACATTTCATCAACTCAGTGCAGTGAACCAGAAACTGCTCTGTGCTGGGCCTGTGCTAGGTTGTGTTTGCATAAGCAAATCAGGCATTATTTTGTCCCAAGAACCTGTTACAAAAGGGGTTGGGCTGTTATAATAGAAAACGGGTATAGTCAAAGTTCTAGGAAGAGGTGTTTATGCGGACTATACGAGCAGCCCTGGGAAGTGGGCTGAACCTGAGGGCAGAGGGAATTACCAAGGTGATGGCAAATACAGACTAAAACCTAGATCTTAGCCTCAGTGCTGCTTCCCCGCTACCTCTTCAGTTGCCTCTGACAGTCTTCTCTCCACAGTGCCGTCCCTACAGACTCTGTGTCGTCTAGTGATCCAGAGGAGTGTGGTGAACCGGCCGGCCATTGACGGGCTCCACCTGCCCAAAGGACTTAAGGATTTCTGCAAGTATGAATGAAGGTCTACAGCCTCCAGAGCAGGGCCACAGAAATGCACTGTGACCCCAGAACTGTGGCTGGTCCAAAGCTGACCACATTGCTGCCAACCAGGCCCAGAAATAAATAATTGATGTGGACGCTCTGAGCACTGGAGGGTCTCTTTGCCTCTGCAGCCTTGTGAGAGGCAGTTCTAAAATCACTGTTTAGTCAGCAGGTCAGAGGTATTTAGATCCTATCTAGATCAGAGGGGTTCCTAGCCTGGCTGATCTTTTGGATTATCTAGAATACAATAAGTGGTGATATTCTCTCTCTCTCTCTCTCTCTCTCTCTCTCTCTCTCTCTCTCTCTCTCTCCTCTCTCTCCTCTCTCCTTTCTCCTCCTTGTTTGTCAGGGAATTAGGCCCAGACATCATGTTTTTTGTTTTATTTTGTTTGAGGTCTCACACTGTAGCCCAGCCTGCCCTTAGACTCAATGTAAGTCTCCTGCCTCAGTTTCCCAAGTTCTGGGACTATAGGTATGAGCCACTGTGCCTTTTTTTCAATTTTTTTAAAAAAAAACTTTTATTTTGGGCTGGAGAGATGGCTCACTGGTTAAGAACACTGGTCAGTCTTGCAGAAGACCCGGGTTCGAATCCCAGCACCCACATGGCAGCTAACAACTGTCTGTAACTCCAGTCCCAGGGGATCCGACAGCCTCTTCTGACCTTCTCAGGCATTGCACGACATGGGTGCACTTACCTACACACAGGCAATACACACATACACATGAAAATAAAAATAAAAAAATAATGAAAAAAAACTTTTTTGGGGGGGCTGGAGAGATGGCTCATTGGTTAAGAGTACTGACTGCTCTTGCAGAGGACCCAGGTTCGATTCCCAGCACCCACATGGCGGCTCTGAACCATTCTTAACTCCAGTCCCAGGGGATCCGAGAGCCTCTTCTGACCTGTGAGGTATTGCAGGGCACGGGTGCACTCACGTACATGCAGGCAATACACTCATACACATAAAAGAAAAATAAAATATTAAACTTTTATTTTTATTATGTGTGTGTGTGAATTGCCTGCATGTAGATAACTGCATCTGTGTCGTGCAATGCCCTCGAAAGTCAGAAGAGGCTGTCAGATCAATCCCCTGGGACTGGAGTTACAGACAGTTGTTAGCTGCCATGTGGGTGCTGGGATACGAACCTGGGTCTTCTGCAAGAACAGTCAGTACTCTTAACCGCTGAGCCATTTCTCCAGCCCTTTTTTTTTTCAATTTTAAAAAATTTATTTGTATTTTTTATGGGTATGTCTTGCCTGCATGTATGTAAGTGTACCACATAGTGCAAGGCCTGCAGAGGCCAGAAGAGGGTGTTAGATCCCCTGAAACTGGAGCTAGTAACAATTATTAGCTGCCATGTGGGTGTTGGGAGCCAAACTCAGGCCCTCTGCAAGAGCAGAGAGTGCTGTTAACCCCTGAGCCATCTTTCCAACCCCATGACTTGACATTTTTTTTTAAAAGCTCCGTTAGAGATTCTAATATAGTTAGAAGAGTTTCACTGTATCAGAGGTGTCACCTTTGGAAAATTTATTTACTTTTCCATTTTTGGTTTGTTTGAGACAGTCTCACTTTGTAGCCCAGGCTGATCTTGAACTGTGGTGGTCCTCCTAACCTCAGCCTTCTAAGTATTGAGATTACAGGCATGAGCTCCATTTTTTTTTTTTTTAAACAGTACTAGGGACTGAATTTAGGGCCCCATGCATGCTAGATGAGTGCTCTACTACTGAACTGTATCCCTAGCCCTCTTTTTACTATGGTTGCTCAGGATGCTCTTAAACTTGTGATCCTCCTGTTTCAGCCTCCCAAGTAGCACAATTACAAATCTGCTCCTCTGGCCTACTGAAGAACTTAGAATACTGAAACATTGGTCTGATCCTGGGATTTTGATTTAATTGATCTTGGATGGCGCAGGGCCAGAGGATTATTCAAAGCTCCTGAGGGATTCTAATGTACAGTCTGGGCTGACTACCAGTGCCCTAGACCAACCATGTCATAGCAATTTTTTTTTTTTTTTTTTTTTTTTTTTGTAGACAGTCTCATGTATCCCAGTTTGGCCTCAAACTCGCTCTGTGAAGGATGACTTTGAACTTCTGAACCTCCTGCCTCTACCTCCCGAATGCTAGGATTACAGGCATATGCCATCATGCCCTGTTTATGTGGTGCTGGAGATTGAACTTGGGGCATTGCGCATGCTAGGCAAGTGTTCTACCAACTGAGATAATTCCCAGCCCCCCAGATAGCAAAGAATTGGATTCCTTGTTTCATACCACAAGGCAGAAAGCATAGACTTTTATTTGTATCTTCAATCATTAGCTTCTGTAGGGAGGACTCCCCCATCACAACTCCAGGTGAGGAAGGTAGGGACAGTATCACCCCCAGTTTGCAGCTGAGAATATTAAGGAACAAAAATGTCCAAGTGGAGGTAGAAGTGATGGCAACACCTGGTAATCCCCATACCTAGGAGGCTGAGGCAGGAGGATCAACAGTTTGAGGCTGCCCTCAAAAAAGTAAAAACAGGCCAGGGGAAGTGGCATAGGCCTTTAATCCTAGCACTTGGGAGGCAGAGGCAGGTGGACCTCTGGGAGATCAAGGCCCACCAAGGCTACATTAAAAAAAAGCAAAACAACTGGGAATGTAGTTCAGGGGAAGAGCTCACTCCTAGCATGTGCAAAGCCCTGGGTTCTATTCCCAGTACCAGAAAAAAAGCAAAACAAAACAGCTGTCCAAATGACTTGCCCAAGGTAAGGACAAGAGCTGAGAACATCATGATCCTGGTCCAGTGTCCTTTTAATCCCCTCCCATTGTGACATATATGTTCTATAATAAACAAGTTAGTATTGTGAGGTAGGGTCCAGGTATAAAGGGGACCATGAGGTGACATTATAGAAAACTGGAGAGTAGGACAGAAGGTGTAGGACCATTCTCTCACAAACAGGGGCTCTGGGGCAGCCATGTCCTACTTCATGCCTCTACAAACTCATCCAGGTCTTCTGTCTTCTGGACAAGGTGAGAGAGGGGCTCCTGGAATTGGGGACAGCACAACTTCCCATGTGAAGTTGCTTCCTGGTTCTGGGGAAGTAGAGGCTCTGCTGGACATTTTTGGGCTGACTGTGGAATGAGTTATTTTGGAAGAAAAGATATCCAAAAGGCCTTGCCAGTTACTAACTACCCACTGGTTTACTTATTCAACAAATACTTCTCCATCACCTGGGGACTGTGGTTAGGTAAGAGGAACACTGACATTCCCAACCTCTGACAGTCTTCTTGGCCAGGTTTTAATTGTTCCTGCTCCCAAGCCCTGCCCCTCAGGGCTTCTTCCCCAAAGATACCAAGAATAACATTCCATCTCATTCCTGTCTCTGCAGATGGGGCTGCTTCTCCAGGTTCGTCCCTTGGTCTCTATAGTCCTGCAGAGCCAGTGGTGGTAGCAGCTGGTGGACTAGGCCCACTGAACCCGAAAGTTGAGGCCTGGGGCCCCACCTTGGCCGTGCCCGAAGCCAGGGACTGCTCTGGGGGTACTAGCTGGGAGACACCATGGAGGAAGGAGTACAGCCGATACTGCTCCAAATTACCCCACACAAGGCAACTGGAGAGCTCGGGCTGGGCAGACCCCTGCTCCCGAAGCAGAGATCCTCACCTGGTTGGCCCCAGCAGGCCTCAGCCCCTGCTGCTGTATGGGCTGTCACCCGGGATTCTGCCGAAGTCCTCAGAGGCAGGGGGGGAGGAGGCCAGCTCTCGGCCTGACGTCTGCATCCTTACTCTGGCCATGATGATTTCTGGTATCCCCACCGTGCCTGTCCAAGACCTGAGGGAAGAAGACCTGATTCGGGCAGCTCAAGCTTTCATGATGGCCCATCCAGAGCTGGCGGGAGCACCACTGGAGGGTGCACAGTGGGAACAGGCACATGCCCACATGGCCTCTGGGCAGATGCCCCTAGTGAGATCCAGGAGGGGCCAGCCTCCTGGCTCCTGCTTGTAGTCAGACAAAATAGCATGAGACACATAGGGTGGCTTCTCTGAATGGTTTTTGGGTAGACAGGGTCAGGTGGCTGTGGCAGGGAGGGGAAGAGGGTGGGTGATGGAGCCACCCTGATAAATGCCACTGCTTCAGTAGGGCTCACGTCCCCCAAGACAAGAGGTCTGCTAGGATAAAATTGGTTACTGAGGCAGGGAGCCTTGTTTGGAGAGTAGAGGCTTCTTTTATATTGAGCCTGAGAAAATGTTCTCGTACAAAGTCCTAGACAGTATGAATTTTCCTTACATTTCCCAGCTAGCTAAAAGCAGATGGGACTGTAGGCAAGGATGGAAAATTAACATGGGGATGAGTAGCCCTTAGGTGTCCAGATTAGAAGCCCATTCTTTAATGTGACCAACCCCACAAGGATGCCCATTTTTACAGATAAACAAGTTGAGGCTTAGAGAGCCGCCTGCTCTAAAGTCTCATAGCTAGTAACAACAGAACCAGGCCTAAGAAAGAAATAAGGCAGGTAGAAAAGCAAGATTCATATGGAGCATCACACTGCAAATTCTATTCCTTTTACAACATACCCTGAAAGGGTACAAAACAGAACACTAGACAAAAGTGGGGATTCACTTTATTGATTCCAGAATGGAGCAGGGGAAAAGACCCTAGGAGGCCTGGCTGAGCAGCCTCTTCCTCTGTGGGAAGGCTCCCAGGCCAGCTCACATGCAGGCCAGGTTCAGGTGAATTGTCTCGTGACTGGGGTAGCAGTTACCAAGACCAAACCTTCAACCTCAGCGCCCAACATCTTAGAGTATCATCTGTTTTCATAAAGAATAATTTTTCCTTATGAAAAAGTTGTCAAAACTTTTCAAAGCCAGAATATACAACAGAGGCTGTATGTGACCATCAAAGTCCACAATATTTACTATTGAGCCCTTAACAGAAAAGATTTGCTGACTCCTGCCATATGGAGCTAAACACATTCTAGGTAGCAGACTACAGAGAAAACGCCTGTCATTCTGGAAGTACAACAGTATATGTATGTGCATTTATGTGTGTGTAGAGGGGAGTATGAGTGTATACATGTACATGGGGCATTTCAGGACATCCACATATTCAGAGACTGAGCCTGGTGGCATAGGCCTGTAATCCCAGCTACTCAGAAGGCTAGTCAGAGGGCTTCCAAGTTCAAAGCCAGCCTGTCTACAGAGAAAATTCAAGGCCAGCCTGGCCAACCTGGTGAGGCTCTGTCTCAAAATAACAAAAATAGGCAGTGGGTCAGCACTTTGGAGATGGAGGATCAAGAGTCTGAGGCCAGCCTCAGCAATAGTAAGCTCGAGGCTAGCCTGGGCAACCTAGTGAGACTCGAAATAAGAAATAGAGGCAGTAGGAGAGGACTTGTCTAGAATATGTGTCACTCTAGATTCAATTCCCAGTACTGGAGGTGGGTGGGTAACAGGAGGGAAGTAATCAGAGCTGCACCTGCTCATAAGGGCCGATCCAGCTGTCGGCCAGTTCCCGAAGAGTGCTATAGCGACGCTCGAATTCCTCCTTGCTACAGTGCTGCAAGAGCTGACCTACCTCTTCTGTGAGGAGAGTTACAGCTAGGTGCTTGTCGAGGGTTGCACACCACTTGCTGCCCAGGATACTATCTAGACTGGTGGCACAGCCCGCTGTCCACTGAGCCTGCAGCATGTCAGGCTGGAGAACCTGGCGGCGGGCACTGAGCATGGCTAGGATGTGGCGGCAGGGCAGGTGGAAGGCTTGGTTAAAATAGCAGCTGCAGCTGGCAGGGGACTGAGGCTGTACCTTGTGGGTGTCCTCCAGAATCTGGATGTTCATTTTTTCCGAGCCAGAGCCAATGAGGTGCATGGATTTCTGGACCACAGCAAGCTCACCCAGGCAGAGTTGGGCTGCTGGCTCAGTGCAGATGGCATTGAGGGAGTGCTGGATGCGGGCTTCTACCAACTGCTCTATGTTGGGGCTTTTGAGGCTGGTGTCTGAGGGTGTACAGCTGCCTTGGGTATTGACATCTGGGCTGAAACTTGCTTTGTCTGAAGAGTTCTGTTGCATGTAACGGAACACAGACACCATGCCTTGTTTCTCAAATGGGGTGGTGCCAAAACACTGACTGAGGATGTGGGTGGTGACCTCGAGGTTCTGGAAGTAGCGGCTGCTCTGGGCTCGACTTCTCCAGCGGTGGGCCAGCCAGATGCGGTCATTGAGCAGCCAGTGTGAGTGGAGCTCAGGTAGTCGGGCTGAGGGGATGCAGTTGCACAAGAGTGTGTACAGCTTCCTCAGGTTGCTGGCTGTGGCTGAGCACATTGTGCTCTGCAGGGAGGACAAGAGCACACTTTGTACAGGCTGTTCTAGGGACAGCTGATAGAACTTACCCTGGAGGAACTTACAGATGTGGAACGCTGAGAGCAAAACCTCAGCTGCAGGGAACTCCATGGCCAGGGTGGGCAGTAGGAGGAAGTGAGGATCTACCAGGATGGTATTGACTCTCTCCCATGCTGGGTTAAACTTCTTGAACACCTGGAACATCTGGGCCAGGCCTTTGGCATCTTCGTTGGTAGGGATGGCGAAGTAGACTGCTCGGGTAAGAGGACCCTCAAGCTGTACCTGAGGTCCATCCACCAGGAAGGTATATAGCACTTTGCCTCTTGGGTTATAAGTCCGGTGTATAAATAAGACCTCTGGGAAATGAGCAAAGAGATCTTGCATAAAGCAGCTCTGGTAGTTGAAGTTTTCTAGCTGAGGAGTCTTGCTGACTTGGTGCAGTAGCATAGGTGGGCTGGAGTCTTTAATCAGAAGTCCGTTCAGCATTGTGAGGGCCATGGAGGAGTTGGGAAATGTCAAAAGCCCAAGCTGAGAATACTTTATCTGCAAGACCGCTGTCAGGGAGGCATAAAGTTTCTCAAGTGCCAAGTAATTCGATGCCTGAGGTTAGACCGTAGTTTTAGATACTGTTCCAGACGAGCCTATGGAAAGGAACAAAGACTTAAGACAGTAAGGACTTAGCTCTTCAATTATTCATCTGGATAACATGTACTAAACATTTACTATGTATCCGCACCGTTCTAGGGGCAGACAGACAATGAACACGGAAAGACATACTGGATAATGAAGACTATAAAAACCACAGAAATGAGTAGCAGGTCAGAGCAAGCTGGAGAAGGCAGGATACATTAATTAAGGTGTTCAGAGGAGGTATGGGGGGGGGATTACCATGGATGAGACTTAAATAAGAAGCCACTTATAGAAACATTATCGTTCAAATACCCAGGAGGCCAGGTGTAGCGGTGCACCCCTGTAAGCCAAGCTACTCGGAAGGTAGTATGAGCAATTTAGGGTAAACCTGTCTCAAAAATTTAAAAAAACACACCCCTCCTGCAAGTCTCCAAACAAAAGGACTGGGGAGTCAGGTTGCACACATCTGTAATCTCAGCCCTTGGGAAATGAAGGCAGGAAGATCAGGAGTTGAAGGCCAGTTCTAACTACACAGACCGTCTCAATAATAAAAGCTGGGGCTGAGAGATAGCTCCCTAGTAGAGCACTTGCTTAGCATGCGTGAAGTGCTAGGTTCAATCCCCATCAAAGGAAAAAAGAAAAGAAAGACGTATGTGGGGTTTTTTTTCTTTTCTAAACGGGGTTTTGCTGTGTAGTCCTGGCTGGCCTGTACTCATGGCAATTCTCTTGCCTCAGTGTCCTCAGTGCTGGGATTATAGGCGTGTGTTACCACACTCAACTCTCTATAAAAAAAGATTTTAAATTATGTGTATGCCTATGTGGCAGTATGTGCCTCACATGCCTGTAGCTGGGCTTGGAGGCCAGATTTCCTGGAGCTGGATTATAGGCAGTTTTGAGCTGCGTATGGGTACTGGAAACCAAACAGGCACTAGGGAAGAGCAGTACACGTTCTTAATCACTTGGCCATCTCTCCAGCTCTGGCTATCTGCTCCCTTTTTAAATGACAGGGTCTCACTATGTAGCCTTGGCCTGGAACTAGCTATTGGACCAGGCTTGCCTCAAACTCAGATTCACAGCCTCTAGAGCATTGGAATTAAAGGTGTGGTGCCACCTCGTCCGGTTCAGCCTTAAAAAAAAAAAATTATA
>NW_008342008.1:37378-48349 GCF_000622305.1 Nannospalax galili
CTAAATATTTGTATAGCCTTTATATTTACAAATTCCTGTAATTCTTTCAAACTCTTTCCTTTGGTCCTGGTATATACAAGGAAAAAGTAACTGTTCCAAACTTGCTATGAGATCTTGGGCAAGCCAGTGGTCCTCTCTGAAACTCAACCCTTTTTACCATAAAATGGGCTAACAAAACGTGTGTAGCTTCTTCTGCCTCCACGTATCTCTCTTGATTAGCTGCAATGTTTTGTTCAAAAGCTCCCTCTGTTCGGCTCCAGAACGGGTTATATTCCCCATTTTGCAGGAGACAGAGGCTTAAAACCGCCAAGCGATTTGCCCACAAGCACTGTAACTGGAAACCGAGTCTTGGGTTCCAGGTACTGACGGCATCCCACAGGGTCCAAAAATGTGGACCTCACCTGAGCCCGGGTGGGGGATGCGGATGGCAGGCATTTGCAGTTGGTTCGGAGCCGAGGTCCACTTCCCACCCTGGGAGCGATGCGAGGGTGCCGGCAGCGACCAGGCGCTGCACACGTCCACGGAGAGATCAGTCACCCCGGCCCAGCAGGGCCGCCATTCCTCCCCACTTGACCTGCCTGGGACCGATTGACCTGCAACCCGCCAACCACCGCGCCAGCTTCGCAGGGACCCGGGCCAATGGCCTGAGGAGCTCGTGGTCGCGCTTGGCGTGCCGGACCAATCCTAGCCTGGGAATTCCAGGGCGGGTGCTGTTACCAGGGCTACGAGGCTCCGACGGTGACCAATGAGAACCCGAAGAAGGAGCTTGTACTGGCGCAGAGGCCGGAGCCTCCCTCCAGGGTAGAGGACTGCAGCCCGCGCGCCAACAAGGCCGGAAAGGAAAATAAAGTGTTTTATGCAAAAATCTTGTTTTGTTGGGTGGAAGGCTGGCAAACTCCTAAGTCTCTAGTGAGTGGGAAAAGATGCAAATGCAATTGTATTGTCACATAGGGAAAATGAGGCCAGGGACCCAAATTCAGCCTCTCTTGTCAATCCGTGGAGTTAAGGCAAATAAAGAGGGATGTGCCGGACTCTGGCTTTGTCCGGTGTAGCTAACGCCACAGTTTTACAGAACAAGTTTTAGGAGCAGTGTTTCAGGCCTCTGGGCCACTCCAAGGGCTGACTGGCTGTCACCTCCGCCCACCTACAGGCCCCAGTTTATCACTAAACTTTGGAGTGATGCCTTTTTCCCTTGCTCAAGAGCCCACTCCCATTCCCAGGAGGGCCATTCTCTTTTTTAGTAAACCATCTCTATTAACAAAAAAAAAAAAAAAAAAAAACGCCAAAAAAAAAACAAACCCACCAACTAGTGACACCAAAGATCAGTGTTGGTGCTTAGTACTTAAAGGAAAAAGTTGGGCCAGTTGGACCTTTAATCAGCACTTGAGGCAGCAGGCAGACCTCTAGAAGTTCAGGGCCAGCCTGGTCTACATAGTTCCAGGCCAGTCAGGGCTACGTGATAAAACCCTGTCTCAAAACAAAACAAAAAACGGAAAAGAAAGAGAGGCTGGAGAAATGGCTCAGCAGTTAAGAGCACTGGCTGCTCTTGCAGAGGACCAAGGTTCAGTTTCCAGCACCTACATGGCGGCTCACAACCATCTAAACTCCAGGAGAGCCAACGCCATCTTCTGACCTCCATGGCTATTGCACTCATGGTGGACTTACACACAACGCAGGCAAAACACTCATATACGTAAAATAAAAATAAATGTAAAACACTTTACACAGGTCTACAGGAAACATTTTGGATTAAAATTGGTAAGCACGCTTTTTTAAAAAAATTTTTTGTCTTTTTGAGACAGGGTCTCCCTGTAGCCCCAGCTGACCTGAACTCACTATGTAGACCAGGCTGGCCTTGAACTCACAGCGATCCGCCTGCCTCTGCCTCCTCAGTGCTGGGACTAAAGGCATGGGCCACCATGCCCGGCTAACATGCTATCTTTAACAGATTAGGAAAAATGTTAAATTAAGGACTTTCAAGCCGGGTGTGGTAGCCAACACCTTTAGTACCGGCACTCCAGAGGCAGAGGCAGGTGGATCTCTGTGAGTTCAAGGCTAACCTGGTTACATAGTACCAGGCCACCAGCTGGAGCTACAGGGAGACCCTGTCTCAAGAAAAAGACAAAAGAAAAAAAAAAAAAAAAAAAAAAAAAAAGAAAAAGAAATTAAGAACTTTCACCTAGGCAAAGTGGCAGGCGATTTCTGTAGTTCCAACTACTCAGAAACTGAGGCAAGAGGGTCAAGAGTTTGAAGCCAGTCTGGACAAAAAACAAAAACAAAATGAAAAACAGAAACAGCTGGGTGTGGTGGCAAATGCCTTTAATCTCGGCACTCTGGAGCCAGAGGCAGGCAGATCTCTGAGTTTAAGGCTAGCCTGGCCTACATAACTAGTTGGAGGTCAGTCCTGTTTAAACAGTTTAGGTATTTTGCCTAAGTTTTAGGCAAGTAGAATGAATATAAGGCAATCTAAAATCAATGTTACAGGCTGAGTTGGTAGGAAGAGGGCAAAGTAAGTACTGTTACTCTTTTTTTGGTTCTAGTTTTTTGAGACAGGGCCACTCTGTATCCCCGGCGGACCTGGAACTTGCTATGAAGATCAGGTTGGCTTAGAACTCACAGAAATCCACTTGCCTCTATCTCCTGAGTGCTGGGATTGAAGGCATGTGCCACAACGCCCGGCTGTACATTACTATTTAAATGTGAGGTATCAGGCTCTATTTGGCTTCAGATCCATTTAGACAAATACGGGTTTCCTTTAAAATGGAAGTTTGAGGTCAGCCTGGGCTACATGAGACCCTGTCTCAAACAAACAAACAAACAAACAAACACAAATGCAAAACAAAAAACAAAACAACTTTATTGAATGTGAATAAAAATACACAACAGGTACTTCAAAAAGAGCAGCAAGTCAAGGATCACCCTCCTTCCGTCTCTGAAAACAGAGGGTTTTTTTGTTTTTGGTCTTTTTGAGACAGGGTCTCCCTGTAGTCCCAGCTGACCTGGAACTCGCTATGTAGACCAGGCTAGCAGCCTTGAACTCACAGAGATCTGCCTGCCTTTGCCTCTGGAGTGCTGGGATTAAAGGTATGTGCAACACCATGCCCAGCTAGTAGGGTTTTTTTTTGTTGTTGTTTTTACCAGGCCCATTTTGTTGCAGCCTATAATGGCAGGGGTTCATGTCTCTAGGTGAATGTTATCTAACCTCTGGGGCTGGGGAAGGGGAGTGACCTTTCAATATGGAGATAACTTTGGCTTTGAACAATGAATGAGGTGTCTATTTAGAATGCCAAAGGGAGGGCTGAAATGGGGCAGGCTCAAGGGACTGTCACAGTGGGGCTACTTGCTCCCCAATTTTAACATCTTCTTAGCCCTTACCTAGGAAGACTGATTAAAATACTGACCTACAGTTTGACCTGCCCACTTTGAACTCTCAAACTTTCAAGGGGAAGAGTTCTGAAGTCCAGTGCACTAGTGAAAATACTTAATCACGAATCATGGCTTCAGTAAGGGGGAGGCTGTCCCCTTCCTCCAGCTTCCCCCAGAGGAAAGGGAGGCAGCCCACATCCCTGAAGTCAACTGGCTGCTGACTGGACTCAGGTAGCTGATAGGGGTCAGCCCAAATGTCTACAATCTTGCGCAGGGTGGCATAGCGCTCCTCCAGCTCTGGCCCCTCAGTCTGCATTAACAGGTTTGCCAGCTCCCTGCTTAGGTCCTGAATCATGTGGTTCCGACTTTGCTTCTCAGGTTGATCTGTGTTTGGGATCACTCCACGGTCCTGAAGCTCCCCATCAGGCCCAAGCAGGTGCTGGTACTTCTTCTGCCACCGGCGGCATACCATGGCTTCTCCTACTGGCTGCTGGCTGGTGTGCAACAGGGCCAAAATGTGTCTGCATGGCAGATGGTAGCACTGCTGAAAGGAACAGCTGCAGCTACAGCCATCTTTGCTCACCTGGTGGGAGTCCTCCAGCAGCTGAACATCCACTGAGGAGCCTGTCACGTCTACCAGGTGGGTAGAATTCTGCACCACCTCCCACTCGTTCTGGCACAGCTTGTAGGCTAGTGCAGAACCACTTTGGTGCAAGGTGTCTAGCATGCCACCCTTGGAGGACTGTTCCTGGAGCTGCTGCTGCTGCAAATGAGCCTGCTGGGAGTCTGCTTTTGTTTCTTCCACAGGAAGCCTGGTGACATTCCCTCCACAAATTCTAAAAGGCTTCTTGGCCCTTGGTGACATGCTTGGAGGCCGAGCTCTCTTTAATTTAGGAGGAACTGTGGGTAAGTTCTTCAAACCTGTGGTATTAAAGAAGTCTATGTAATCCACAAAGCGAAGGATACAGTCCAGTAAGGACTGCTGCTCCCGAAAGAGGCTTGACACCTTGCTGGTCACTATGTCCAGGCTATCCATGTAGGTGCTACATGCATGTAGACCCTTCCTCACATGCATGTACCACAGCAGTTCACAGGAAAACCAGTGGGCTTGCAGGAACCTGAAGAGATCTTCATCTAGTAGGGCTTGGGACATCTGACAGAGATTTTTAAGGCTGGCATCAGAAGAGACAAACACAGCCTCCCGCAGGGCTTCCTTCATGAGCCTCTTAAAAGAAGCATTTGCCGAACTTTGATGTAACTTCTTCTCTAAGAGTCTAGTTGTGTGGTAGATGGAAAGGAGGATTCGGGCAGCAGGGAAGATCTCCTGAAGAATGGCTCGGTGAGGGAATGAAGGGTCCACAAAGACCACCTTGACCTTGGGCCAATCAGAGTTGAATTCTGTGAAGATGTTCAGCATCTTGGCCACAGAGGGGGCTGTCTCAGTCTTGAGTACGGCGAAGTGTACCACTCGACCCTCTCTTTCCTTGTTCTCCACCAAGAAAGCATACAGAATATGGCCCTGGCTGTTCTCCACCCGGTGCAGCAAGAGATTCTCTGGGAAGCGGATGAACAAGTCACTCATCTTGCTGCTCTGGAAGCTGAGTCGGTCCAGGTCTTGGCTGGTCCCCACACTGAAGGAAGCCATAGAACCCTCATCAACTGTGAGAAAGTTCTTCATCACTTTTGCTATCTTGGCCAGATCAGAAGGAGTGATACTGTCCTGTTCTGGAGTTGAGGGTACTTTATCTAAGCAAAAGGAAGGTTCTACAGGGCTCTCTGCTATATCAAGGTCTTTCTTGATGGCGAGTTGCAGTGGCTGCAGTTTCTGCAGATATACTATCTTTTGAGATTTTCTAGTGGGGTCTCCTTCAGGACCAGCTGCATTAGAATCAGCATGTACATGCTGGGTATTCAGTTCACTGATGAACAGTCTATCTAGTCTCTCGTTGTACTGCAGCAGCAAATACGCGGGGCACCTGTCCACCTTGCGAGTTCTCTTCCTGTTTGACTGTGTCCGAATACAGACAAATTTCACCTGCACGTATCTAGGGAAGGCAGAGGTGACAATGAGAAAGGTGCTGGTTGCCCTCTCTCTCATCAGAGATTTATACTGACCAGCGTATTTCCCAGAAACAAGGTAGGATAGAATGTAAGGAAGAAAAACGGACAGTAACTCTCCAGTCCCAAAGTAGTCAGCTTTGTTCAAGACTTTCCCTGTTAAGACACTCCTCAATCTCTATATATTCATTTCCTTCCCTTAAAAAAATGCTTTACTTTGGGCTGGCCTGGCATTCACTATGTAGTCTACTGTGGCCTTCAACTTGCTGTAAACTTCCCAGCTCAGCCTCCTAAGCTCTGGGATTACAGAGGTGAGGTACTATACCTGGCCTCAGGCCTAATTTCTGCCATTCTCTTTGTTGCCAACAACCCAGTCTGAGGCAGGATATAAGAGAATGGGCAAGTGCAGCAGAGTGCCCAGCTAGTTTCTTCTTGCTTAAAATGACCCATTTGGCTGGGCAAGGTGACACATGCCTGACTATAATCCTAGTACTAAAGAGGCTGAGGCAGGAAGATTGTCAATTTGAGGCCAGCCTGTGCTATGAAGCAAGATCTTTTCTTGAAAATAAAAAAATAAAAAGCCCTTATTCCTTTGGGATACTATTGCCTTCGCCTTCTCTAGACAGCAAAGATGAAGTAATTTTATGAGGACTGCATCATGGCTGTTGACTGAGCTCTTCAAGGGCCTTTGGGATTAGGGTGGCTCTGGGCCGGGTGTGGTGGCTCAGGCATTTAATCTCAGCACTAGGGAGGCAGAGGCAGGAAGATCTCTGTGAGATCCAGGCCAGCCTGGTCTACATAGTGAGTCCCAGGCCAGTTGGGGCTACAGAAACACCCTTTTTCAAAAAGACCAAAAAGTAAAAAAAATTAAAAATACAAAGGAGGGAAGAGCTCTACTTATCTTTTATATAAAGAAATATGTCCATATCCAAAAGTTTTTGTTTTTGGTTTGTGATGGAGACTGAGCCAGTGTACATTTTACTGAACACTCTTGAGTATACCAAGCCCTCTAAAAAGTCTGTCAATCAACTGAGTTGGATGATTTGTAGGGTCTCTTCTAGAGTTGGCATTCTAGGTCGAAAGGAATGATGCCAAGGAAATGGTTATTAAATTATCTGTTCTCTTTTTTCTTTTTGGTCTTTTTGAGATGGGGTCTTCCTGTAGCCACAGTTGGCCTGGAACTCACTATATAGACCAGGCTGGCCTTGATCTCACAAAGATCTGCCTGCCTCTGCCTCCTGAGTGCTGGGACTGAAGGTGTGTGTCACCATGCCCGCAGGTTTTCTCTTTTCTTATCCCCATTCAACTTCTGTGTTCAAGACCCAGTCAGGCTGCCCATTCTCTTCACAGTCTTTGTGGGTAACTCCAAGCCACAGTAACTGCCCCTGAAATCTGAATTCATTACATTCATTCAAAAGGCCTTGTAGATTCTGTGGCTACCAATACAACTAGGGGTGAAATGAGGGTACTGCAGGTCAAATGGACTTGGATCCTTTGAATCCTGGCCATCACTTGGAAGTTGTTTAATCTTGGGCAAGTCACTTCATCTTTATGGGTATAGTTTGCCTATCATAAAATGAGACAATCTCATTAGCGTTGTTATGAAGATTAAATGAGCCACAGACAAAATATTTAGCCCAGAGCCTGCCACAGTCTTTGATTTATGCTAAACCAGCTGCTATTATTACAGCTCCCATACCCTATAACTTTCTGTTGGATGTTCATGTAGTGTCTTTCCAACTCAGTCAGGAAGTCTCAAAGCACCAGGACTAAATTATTCCCCAGTGTATTCCAAGTACCTAACACAATGCTGTTCCTTCAGCAGATGCTTATTAATGATATAATGGATGAATGAATCACAGACCACCAGTGGGTGGGATGGGTCACACCCCTGCCTCCTCAGGGTGTTGGCCCAGCTGAAAAACCAGAAAAAAAATCTCAGCCTCTAGCTTGACATGGCACTGCCTGGGGGCACCACCTACACTTTTCTAAACACTCTAATCCAGCTGGTCCTGTTTGCCCACCCTGTAGGGCCAATTTAGAAAAACAGGATATGTCAGTCCTATGATAACAGGGTGGAGGGGCCTGGGGCCGAGAATGTTTGCATCTGTTGTGGGCACAGTGCTCGAGTGGCATCATCTCTAGTTTTGGTCAGGAAGGGCTAGAGCAGTCCAACAGGATTTTGAGGCAGCCAGAGGGGTCCAGTGTGTGGCTTCTGCCTGTCTCTCCAGTCTTATTTTCTTCTGTTCTCCACCTTGTCTTCTGTGCCTTAGACAAACTGCCCACAACTTCTTGTGTTCACTATGAGGTGTCTTCTGGCAATTGATGCAGTTTCTTGTTTTGTTTTTCCCCTTTGGTCTGTTTTGAGACAAGGTCTCCTAGAGCCCCAGCTGGCCAGGAACTCACAGAGATCTGCCTGCCTCCACCTCCTGAGTGCTGGGATTAAAGGCATGTGCCACCATGCCCAACTTTTTTTTTTCTTTAACTTACTTATGTTTATAGCTTTATCTGAAATGATCTTCTCACCTTCCTCATCTCAAAGCTCATTCACCCTTCAGGATACGTGAAACCATCATCTTTTCTAGAAAGCCTTCTCCAGACATTTAGACCAGGCTCTACCCTTCTGGTAGCTCAACATATTAGCCTAACTCTAACTCAGATTATATAGGCTTTATGTGAGTTTAATGACTGAGGAGCTACTGCCAACCATACAGCGCTTCCTACCATTCCTGTTAGTGTCTGCAACCTTCCAGATAGGATCCTGGACATTCTCTTTCAGTCTTCCTTCTTCCCTCCCACTTTTTTTTTTTTTTTTTTTAAATTTGAGACTGGGCCTCATTTTGTAGCCAACACTAACCTCAAATTCACAAGCATCCTCTTGACTTAGCCTCCCAAGTGCTGGGATTACGGGCAGGAGCCACTACATCTAGGATCTCACTGCCCCCACCACTGTTTTTCTTTCTTTCTTTCTTTCTTTCTTTCTTTCTTTCTTTCTTTCTTTCTTTCTTTCTTCTTCCTCTCTCTTTCCCTCTCTCCCTCTCTCCCTCCCCCCTCCCTCTCTCCTTCCTTCCTTTCCTTCTTTCCTTTCTCTTTTCCCCATTTTTACAATGCTGGGATCAAACCCAGGGCCTTGCACATGCTAGGCAGGTATTCTACTACTGAGCTAACCCCAGCCCTATATCTAATATGTTAACAGGTCTTTTAAATTCTTCCCTACCGCTGCTACATGTACTGCAGATTATATGCCAGTCTATACCAAGCCTCTAATAGTATCATTTTACCCTAGCAAAAAGTCTATTACTATCTAAATGTTACAGAGGAAAAAAGCATAAGGCGGTTCTCAAGGAAGAATCTAGGATTTACCTCTCCAGCTAACACCAGGGCATCTAAGGTTTCAACTAACTTTGCTTGCCTATAATCTAACTAGTTAACCATTCTTTTGCCTGGTTTCCTTAAAAGTATTTCTCCTGTCTGTGAGTTTCCTTTTTATTCTCCTCATCTTGACCTTTACCACACTGGTTAGGTTCAATAACTTCCTGAAAGATCTCTGATCAAGGGCCTCTGAGATGGCTCAGCAGGTAAAGCCTGGAGACCTGAGTTCAAACTCTGGAACCCATGAAAAGGGGGAAAGAGAGAACAAATGCCACCAAATTGTCCAAATTGTCCTCTGATCTCTACATGTGGGCTAACCCCCCCCCCGTGTGTGTGTGTGTGTGTGTGTGTGTGTGTGTGTGTGTGTAGTAAAGGTATGAAAATAAAATCTAATTACCAGGCTGGGTATGGTGGCTCATGCCTGTAATGACTGGGCTGTAGCCCAGTAGTAGAGTCCTTGCCTTTGGTGTATAAAACCCTAGGCTCAATCCCCAGTATAGCCAAGAAAAAAAAAAAAAAAAAAACCAAACAAAATTTGTATTTGTATTGCATACAGAGAGACATTTTTCTTATTATTAAGTATAAGGGTGGTTATGTGCAGCTTATATATAACTATTATGTCATTTTATGTAAGACACTTGAACATCCAGTGATTTTGGTATCTGAGGGGTATCCTGGAACCAACCCCCTGACACTGAGGGACAAGCATAGATTTATCTGATCCAAAAATAATCAGTACCAGTTAAAGTGATTTCAGAAAAAAGATATGACAGTGTCCGGAGCCACTAATCATTGACCTGTGTCAGGCTTGTTTACTGAGTGTGTGTTATGCACACCAGTATCTAATCTGCCTTATTAGGAGGAATATGTTTATATGGCGAGCCTCACAACACCTGCAATAGTGGAAGCCTTTGATCTGACCGCTCCTTGACCCTCAGATACAGGTGGGGAAAAACAGCAGTTGTAACTAATTGAGTTCTTCTGTATAAAAAGGCAGAACTGAAATAAATCGAGGATGCAGTATTTACTGTGAGCCCTCCCAAGCGTCTTTCCTGTCTCCTTTTCTTTCTTTCAATCCTCACTCCCCCTTTCAGGTACTGTCCGTTTTGGCCGGCTAGCACCAGCATGACAGGAACTGTTGTTTGTCAACCCAACATCCTTTTGTCTCTTTTTCCCTTCCTAACAAAGAGCCAGCTTTATTCAGGTTGCCATTCCTCTCCCACAATAGTTAAATGCTTCATGGCTAGTCTAAGTCAATTAAGGTAATCTTACTAGGACTGGGCATTCTAGACAAAGAAGCAAGATAGAAAATCAGCAGAAACCAAGGAAGGAGGCTTGTTCTGGATGTGACTTCTCATTTGTGACATGTGGGGAGCCATCCTGAGGACAGACAAGGATACAGAATAGAAAGACACAAGGAGCCTGGCCAGTGAGACAGTCAGGTCAAGAGGCTCATTCTAACTACTGGCAACTCATAAACCATTGGAGTTAGAGTTTTCAGTTAACAGAGGACAAAAGCATCCTGCAAACTGGGTGCAGTAGCACATGAGTCTAATCCCTGCACTCAGGGAGCTGAAGCAGAACTGTCCTGCATTCAAAACAAGCCTGAGCTACATAGTAAGAGTATCTATAAGAAACAGACACTCAGGACTGGAGAGATGGCTCAGCAGTTAAGAGCACTGGCTGCTCTTCTAGAGGACTCAGTTCAGTTCCCAGTACCCACATGGTACAACCATTCGTGACTCCAGTTCCAGGGGATCCAGTGTCTTCTTTTCACCTCTATGGGTTTGCAGACACATGGTGAATTTAAATACATGCAGGCAAAACACTCATACACATAAAAGAAAAATAAAGCTGGGCGTGGTGGCAGCTCTCCTTTAATCCCAGCACTTGGGAAGCAGAGGCAGGTGGATCTCTGTGAGATCAAGTTCAGCCTGGTCTCCATAGAGAGTTCCAGGCCAGCTGGGGTTACAGAGAGATCTGTCTTATAAAAAAAAAAAAAGAAAAAAAATTAAAACAAAAACAACAAAACCAAACCAGGGGCTGGAGAGATAGCTCAGAGGTTAAGAGTACTTGCTCCTCTTGTAGAGGACCCAGATTTGGTTCCTAGCACACACACAGTGGTTCACAATGGTTTCTAACTCCAGTGCTGGACACAGCATGAATGGCGTGCAA